>NW_025334069.1:1304816-1500000 GCF_014858855.1 Bufo gargarizans | reverse complement strand
GATGTTACACTGGCAGACAACAGTTGAATGAACCACCTGAGCAGGAACTAAGGAACCTGTTGTTCAGGCACCCTTCCAGTGAGAAAGGTGTCTGAATTACCTCAGGTGTGCCAGCAACTTGCTGGTGAACATTAGGGAACACACTGGCCCTGTAAGAGCCAGAGGGAGCATGTGTGTCCTATGGGCAGAGGAGTAGAGACTTTGCAAGTAAAGAGGCTTCAGCCTATGGAAGGACAGGGTTGAACGGGCGGCCAGGCCCACCCGTAGGATGGTAGTGGGAGGCGGGTTGAGCCCGTGCTGTAACACTTGTATGTAGTTTTCATCATTTATGCAGACAGACAAAATACAGTTGGTCTTGATGGAATGAAGGCTACAGCACATCTGGGGCCTCTACAGGGGGCCTTATGGAGGGTACTTATTGCTACTGGGGGCACTTTGAGGAGCTTTATCACTACTGGGAGTACTGTGGCATATCATTACTACTGAAGGTTCTGTGGGGCTTTTTTTTTTTTATAAATCTATTTTTATTGAGAAATGGGTTGTAAGCAAAGATATACAAAATGGAAAAAACAAAGGTAAGTCATGAAAATCGAAATGTTAGGTCGTCGGTTGTGCAACGTTTACATGATGCAAAGTACAAGTACAACAATTGAAAAGATAAGTACAATTATGATGGAAAGGCAGGTCACTTGGAGATAAACTAAGGATACCAAACGGCGACCCTGTGTAATGCAAATTCTACTTGACATGTGATGATCCATGGCCAAGAGAAAACAGAAGGACTTTGAGAGGGGAGACGGGTTACAAGAGGGTAAGAGGTAGTGTTGGTGGGGCACAATGACTAGTGGGAATAACACTTATATGAGCCGTACCAAGTATTGGTGTTGGAGTTATAGGGTGTTTTAGGGTGGTATCTGAGCTACATCAACATCCAGAATCAGAAACCTGGCTTTCATAACCTAACAACTTGTGAAGGCTGTTATCCACCCCTATCCCGGGGGGGCCAGCTCAACCAGGAAGGGTATATTCTGGGGAGTATAGTCTGACGCCACTTGGTCCTTTATATCCTACCCCTAAGGGCCAATCCCTCTATATAATTTCCAAGGACCCCACGTTTTTAGAAATCTAGACCTGGTATAAGTTTCCCAGTGAGCTAGTTCCTCAAAACTGAAAAGTTGGTCAACTTTCTCTACCCAAATTGACAGTGTAGGTGCTGAGTTGCTTTTCCACATAAGAGGAATAAACAGCCTCGCTGCCGTCAATAGCATAGTAGGTAAATTATGTGGGTTAGACGTAAAATTTCTAGACAGACAGAGTAGGAACAATTTAGGGTCTAGAGACAGGGTTGTAGAGCATATTTGGTTTGTTACTTTCTCTATCTCGGACCAGAATGGTCGGATAATGGGGCAGTCCCACCAGATGTGAGATAGGGACCCGGCTCCTTGACTGCATCTCCAACATGTCTCTGAGATCTCCGTATTTAACTTGTGGAGGAATACTGGGGTCTTGTACCACCTAGTAATTAATTTATATGAATTCTACTATTGTATCTTAATACACCTGCTAAATCCATGGGCGTGGGCAAGTATAAAGGCTTTTTCGGGTTCTGATAGGCTTATTTCAAGTTCAGTTTCCCAGGCAGTAAGAAAATATAAGTTGAGGTAGCAATGGATAGATGATACAGATTTGTATAGAAGAGACAACAGATGTTTAGGTAGGCTGTCAAGGACGGTTAGTGTCACGGAAGGTGTACAGGAAACAAGACAATGCAAAATGAATATATGACTCACTGGATCCAAAACTAAGGAACAAAAGGGAGACCCCTGCATCAGACCTGGCTCTCTCCCTGTCTGCTCAGCCTATGCGAAAATCCCAATGGTGGATGATCGCATATCCACGTACCTCGACTATATACCACCTGAACACCCTACAATAGTGAGGGGACACGACCACCGGCTCCCTACACTAGACACGGAGGGAGTCAGGGTCACCTGGGATCCAGCAAACAGAAAATCACAAATAAATGTACAGCACTTATCTTGTAGAAGGCAGGAAAATAGGATCAGCATGCACACACACTCCAGGAAGTTGTATAAGCCGCACACTAATGCATTATGGGGAGAATTTAAAGGGATGCAATCAGTCCAACTACATGACAGCTGAGAGAGGCTAACGAGATGAGGAACTGAAATTCAAAACAAAGAAAACTCAAGGAGGAGGTTCTGAAAGGCTTCTGTCAGAGCTTCTCAGCTGTCTGGTTGTGACAGTACCCCTCCCTCTACGAGTGGACTCCGGACACTCAGAGCCCACCTTCTCAGGATGGGACCTATGGAAAGCCCTGATGAGACGAGTGGCCTTAATGTCCGTCACTGGGACCCACATCCTCTCCTCAGGACCATAACCCTCCCAATGAACGAGGTACTGGAGAGAACCGCGGACAAGACGAGAATCCACAATCCTAGAGACCTGAAATTCAAGATTCCCATCAACCATAATCGGAGGAGGAGGCAAAGGCGAGGGTACAATGGGTTGAACATAAGGTTTCAATAAGGACTTATGAAAAACATTATGGATCTTCCAAGTCTGAGGAAGATCAAGACGGTAGGCAACAGGATTGATGACAGACAGGATTTTGTAAGGCCCAATAAACCTAGGACCCAACTTCCAGGAGGGAACCTTCAATTTGATATTCTTGGTAGACAACCACACCAGATCACCAACATTCAGGTCCGGACCAGGCACACGTCTCTTATCTGCCACACGCTTATATCTCTCACTCATGCTCTTTAGATTATCCTGAATCTTTTGCCAAATAGAAGACAAAGACGAGGAGAATCTGTCCTCATCAGGTAAACCAGAAGACCCCTCTCCCGAGAAAGTCCCAAACTGCGGATGAAACCCATATGCACCAAAAAATGGTGACTTATCAGAGGACTCCTGACGACGGTTATTTAAAGCAAACTCAGCAAGGGACAAAAAAGAACACCAATCCTCCTGATTCTCCGCCACAAAACAGCGCAGATATGTCTCCAGATTCTGATTGACGCGCTCTGTCTGGCCATTCGACTGCGGGTGGAAAGCAGAAGAGAATGACAACCGAACCCCCAAGCGAGAACAGAAAGCCTTCCAGAATCTGGAAACAAACTGCGTGCCCCTATCAGAGACTATGTCTGAAGGAATACCATGCAATTTGACAATGTGATCAATAAATGCCTGCGCCAGCGTCTTAGCATTGGGCAAACCAGGAAAAGGGATGAAATGCACCATTTTGCTAAAACGGTCCACCACCACCAGAATCACAGTCTTCCCCGAGGAACGAGGCAGGTCCGTTATGAAGTCCATGGACAGATGTGTCCAAGGACGGGAAGGAATGGGTAAGGGAAGGAGAGGACCTGATGGCCGTGAATGAGGGACTTTGGCACGAGCGCAAGTCTCGCAGGCTGCCACAAAACCCTCAACCGACTTACGAAGCGCAGGCCACCAGAATCTCCGAGCGATGAGATCCACTGTGGCTCTTGCCCCCGGGTGCCCAGCAAGGACCGTATCGTGGTGTTCCTTAAAAATCTTGTGTCTTAAAGCGAGAGGCACAAACAACCTCCCAGGAGGACAAAGATCAGGAGCCTCTGACTGGGCTGCCTGCACCTCTGCCTCCAATTCAGGAAAAAGAGCAGAGACCACCACACCTTCAGCCAAAATGGGACCCGGGTCTTCAAAATTCCCACCTCCCGGAAAACAACGTGACAGGGCATCTGCCTTCACATTCTTAACCCCAGGGCGGAACGTGACAACAAAATTAAACCTTGAAAAGAACAAAGACCATCTGGCCTGTCTCGGGTTCAGACGCTTGGCTGACTCCAAGTAGGCCAGATTTTTATGGTCAGTAAACACGGTAATAGGGTGTCTGGCTCCCTCTAGCCAATGGCGCCATTCCTCAAAAGCCAACTTGATGGCCAACAATTCCCTATCTCCCACATCGTAATTTCTCTCTGCGGAGGAGAGTTTCTTCGAGAAAAAGGCACACGGTCGCCATTTGGCAGGAGAGGAACCCTGAGACAAGACCGCACCCACACCCACCTCAGAAGCATCAACCTCAACTATGAAGGGTAGAGAAATATCAGGTTGTACCAAGATGGGAGCGGAAGCAAAACTCTCCTTGATATTAGAAAAGGCCTTACGCGCCTCTACCGACCAGGAAGAAAAATCTACCCCCTTTCTGGTCATATCAGTGAGTGGTTTAACAATAGAGGAATAATTCAAAATAAACTTCCTGTAATAATTGGCAAAGCCCAAAAAACGCATCAGCGCCTTCTGATTCTCAGGAAGCTCCCACTCAAGCACAGCGCGGACCTTCTCGGGGTCCATGCGAAAACCAGAAGCGGAGAGAAGAAACCCCAGAAATTGAATTTCTGGAACCGCAAACACACATTTTTCCAGTTTCGCGTATAATTTATTCTCCCGCAGGATGAGCAAGACCTGACGTAAGTGTTCCTTATGAGTTTTGAAATCAGGAGAAAAAATGTCATCCAAATACACTAATACAAATTTTCCCATTAAATGATAAAAAATGCTGTTCACGAAATGCTGAAAAACGGCTGGGGCATTCATCAAACCAAAAGGCATAACCAAATTCTCAAAATGGCCCTCAGGGGTATTGAAGGCCGTCTTCCATTCGTCTCCTTCTCTGACCCTGACCAGGTTGTATGCCCCTCTTAGATCTAACTTGGAAAAGACTTTAGCCCCAACAATCTGGTTAAACAGGTCCGGGATCAGAGGAAGCGGATAAGGGTCACGAATAGTGATACTGTTCAGCTCCCTGAAATCCAGACAAGGTCTTAAAGAACCATCTTTTTTCTTAACAAAGAAAAAACCAGCGGCAACAGGTGACTTCGAGGGTCGTATGTGTCCTTTCTCAGACTCTCAGAGATATAAGCACGCATAGCGACCCTTTCAGGTTGGGAGAGGTTGTATAAACGAGATTTAGGCAGCTTGGCGCCTGGGATGAGATTAATAGGGCAATCGTACTCCCTGTGCGGGGGCAAATCCTGAACTCCACTCTCAGAGAAGACATCCGAAAATTCAGAGAGAAAAGATGGTACAGTCTTAGTAGAAACCTCAGAAACAGATGTCGTGAGGCAATTCTCTCTGCAAAAGTCACTCCAACCATTTATTTGCCTCGCTTGCCAATCAATGGTGGGGTTATGTTTAGTGAGCCAGGGTAGCCCCAACACAAGAGGAGTAGGTAATCCGCTAAGGACGAAACATGACACATCCTCAACATGAGCATCACTCACAATTAAACGAATATTGTGAACTATGCCCTTTAATGATTTCTGAGAAAGTGGAGCGGAATCAATAGCAAAAACAGGAATATCCTTTCCCAAAGTGCACACCTGGAAACCATGAGTTATCGCAAAATGATTATCAATGAGATTGACAGCTGCTCCACTATCTACAAAAATCTCACAAAAAATGTTCTTGCTCTCTAGCGCCACCCTGGCAGGCAGGACAAAACGGGAACTACAAGCAAACGGAAAACCTTCAATTTCCGCCTCAACCCTGCCAATAGTAACAGATGGAACATTTTTAAAAGATTTTTTCCTTTTTGTTTCTTTATTACTCCCAGAAAACTGCCTGAATCTCCTAGAGGGACAAACATTTGCCAAATGATTTATACCTCCACAACAAAAACAAACCTTCCCATGCGGGCTGAATCTTCTATTGTCAGAGGCAATCAACCCCAGCTGCATGGGCTCCTGCTCAGAAGGGGCTGACAGCGACTGAGACCCCTGCGCATAGAATGAGACCGCTGCACTGTCCTGGGACTGAGTATGACAGGAAGGAGAGATCTCTCCTCTCTCTCTAAGACGCCTGTCAATACGAACGGCCTGAGACATAGCACAGTCCAAGGAGATAGGCCTCTCATGAAAGGCAAATGCATCTTTCAATCCCTCTGAAAGACCATGGCAAAATTGACTTCGGAGTGCAGCATCATTCCAACCAGTATCAGCTGCCCATCTCCGAAATTCTGAGCAGTATATCTCTGCGGATTGTTTACCCTGGCATAACAGACGTAGTCTAGACTCAGCCAAAGCAACACGATCCGGATCATCATATATCTGACCCAGGGCTAAAAAGAAATCATCCACTGAACGGAGGGGCCGTGCCCCCACCGGCAGCGAAAAGGCCCACGACTGAGCGTTACCCCTGAGCAGCGATATAATGATCCCCACCCTCCGTTCCTCATCACCAGAGGAATGGGGAAGAAGGCGAAAATGGAGTTTGCAAGCCTCTCTGAAACGCACAAAATTCTCACTACCCCCGGAGAACGTATCCGGGAGCGAGATCTTAGGCTCAGAACAAACTCCATGAACGCAAGCTGAACCGGTCACTAGAAACTGAGAAAGAGTCTTACGGAGATCAGCTACCTCCAATGAAAGACCCTGGAAACGTTCAGTCAAAAGTGAAACCGGATCCATGCTTGAGACGGTTTTGGCGGCTTATAATGTCACGGAAGGTGTACAGGAAACAAGACAATGCAAAATGAATATATGACTCACTGGATCCAAAACTAAGGAACAAAAGGGAGACCCCTGCATCAGACCTGGCTCTCTCCCTGTCTGCTCAGCCTATGCAAAAATCCCAATGGTGGATGATCGCATATCCACGTACCTCGACTATATACCACCTGAACACCCTACAATAGTGAGGGGACACGACCACCGGCTCCCTACACTAGACACGGAGGGAGTCAGGGTCACCTGGGATCCAGCAAACAGAAAATCACAAATAAATGTACAGCACTTATCTTGTAGAAGGCAGGAAAATAGGATCAGCATGCACACACACTCCAGGAAGTTGTATAAGCCGCACACTAATGCATTATGGGGAGAATTTAAAGGGATGCAATCAGTCCAACTACATGACAGCTGAGAGAGGCTAACGAGATGAGGAACTGAAATTCAAAACAAAGAAAACTCAAGGAGGAGGTTCTGAAAGGCTTCTGTCAGAGCTTCTCAGCTGTCTGGTTGTGACAGTTAGTTTCTCAAGCCAGATGGAAGCATCTTGTGGCAAGGCAGATAGTTCCAAGTTCCTAACATCTCTGTGAAAATTCAGCAGGTGTAAGAAAGGTGCTTCAAGTGTCTTGGGAAGATTCAAAATCTTATCCCAATCCATTTTCCCATCTGGTAGAAGAATCTCCGTCATCGGGACCTTGTTCAACTGAGACCTAAATCCGGAGGGCTCAAGAAACTGTGGGTGAAGATATGCTTGAAAACATGCAAGGGTGTATTGGGAAATTGATCTCTTTCAAATTATAGAAGGAGGGCCACAGTTTTAAGAGTCCTTTGACCAGGGGAGAAACAAAGAGTGTATTAGAAGTATCTTATCTTATCCCCCATGAAATTTGCTTCTTTTCCATTGTCAGGAGTTGTTTTTCTAAGTTTGTGCAAAGGTTAATGTGGTGGGGTGAAATTAGTGTGATGCCTCTAGACACTTGTGTTGCCTTATAATATGTGAGCAGGTCGGGCAGCCCAAAGCCACCGAATCTCTTTTCTCTAGTGAGGATGGAATAGGCTATTCTAGGGGATTCCCCCCTCCCCCCCGGAGGAATGAAGAAAAGAGTTTGCGAAGTATGAGAGGTGAAGCCATATGGGAAGAGTTTGCAAAAGATAGAGAAACTTGGGAACTACATAAGTCTTAAGGAAGTTCTTCCTTCCAATCCAGGAGATAAATGGGATATAAAAATATCTAATAGTATTAGGAAGGATGTTAGAGGATTGAAAGTCATGATAAGCAAGTCATCTGCAAATGCTGCTGTCAGGTAGGTGTGCGTGACTATAGTAATCCCTTTAACGTGCGGGTCTTGTCTGATCTTTTGCAATAGCTTCTCCATGACTATTATAAATAGGGCTGGGGAAAGGGGGCAGCCTTGACGTGTACCGTTTAGTATCTGGAAGGAGGGAGATAGTGTACCGTTGATTTTGATCCTGGCAGAGGGGTTGGTGTATAAAGAAAGGATTGCGGTGATAAATATCTGTGGTATGCCAAATTTCTACAAGGCTAACAAGGCGTGTCAGGCGTATGGTGTTTTCTTTACCCTGTCTGCCAGTAACAAAACCCACTTGCTCACTACTTATGATGCAGGGGGGTATTTTTGGGAGGTATTGAGCTAAGATCTTCACCAACCACTTAACTTCAGCATTAAGTAGTGAAATCGGGCGATAACTCCCACAATCTAGAGGGTCCTTCTTCTCTTTGTGTATAAGTGTAATATGAGCTTCCAAAGCCTGAGGTGGAAGTCTATTGCCCTGGAGTAGAGAATTGCACATGATATGAAAATGTGGAATGAGGGTGTCCCTAAAGGTCTTATAGTACTGAATGGGGAGGCCATCCGGTCCCGGGCTCTTACCTGATGGTATAGAAGCCAAGACACAACGTATTTCCCCCACAGTGATGGGTGCGGTCAGTTGCGCTACGGCTGTCTGTGAGAGGTTAGGTAGTTGCAGAGATGAGAGAAAATTTCAAGTGGCTGAAGTCACTGAAATTGGAGAGGTTGCGTCTGGAGTAGGGATATTGCAAAGCGCTGCGTAAAATTTTTGGAAGGCTTGTGCAATGTGTATTTATAAGTACAACTATTGGGACCTTTTATGGCAGAGATGAAAGAGTCAGATTGTTGCTTCTCCACCCATGCGGACATCAGTTTGTTGCCCTTATCGCCATGAGCATATGCCTTAAATTTGGCCCAAAGTAGGGTCTTCGTTGAGGCAACATTAAGCGTGTTTTTTAGTTCGGAGTGTAGTTCTGTGAGTTCCAAAGCTGTTGCTTCGGCAGATGTCTTTTTATATGTCGTTTCCAGCTTGGAGATGTGGGACAGTAAGGAATCTAATGCTGCTGAGCTTTTCTTTTTAATTTTTCTTTTTCTTCTGGAACCAAGGGCTATGAGTTCCCTCAAATCACCGATTTGTGGGCTTCCCACAAGATAGGGGGGGATATTTGAGGGGTGGAGTTAAACTTAAAGTTTTCCAGTAAGGAGGCTCTGATAAAATCAATGTGAGACGGATCCGCAATTAATGTCTAATTGAGATGCCAGTTCCATTCCCTCTAGGGGAGGTTACCTAAGGTCATGGTAAGAAAGATTGGGGCATGGTCGGACAGCGTGATATTCCCTATCTTTGCTGATTCTATAGCATTTAGGTGGGGAGATGATAGGAAAAGGTAGTATAATCTATGATAAGTGGTACTAGTATGTGAAAAGAAGGTATAATCTAGTGTGGAAGGATTTAAAGTCCTCCATACGTCTGTTACTTGTAGGTCATTTAGAGCCCTCCGGAGTCTGCCCAGCAGTTTATAAGAGATGCGAGAACATTTAGTGGAGGAGTCCAGTGCGGGTTCCAAAGAGAGGTTAAAGTCTCCGCCCAGTATAATAATTCCTTGCATTTTGAGAGTCTGAATGAGCCACTGCGCTTGACAGTTATTGGGGGCATAAAAGTTTGCAAGCGTGACTTGGGTACCTGCAATTGTACCCTTAACAAAAAGGTATCGACCTTCAGAACCAGCTATAACAGCTGTGTGTTTAAAGGGGATTTGTTTATGAATCGCTATGCTAACGCCTCTGCTGGCAGAGGAATAGCGTATGTGCTATGGAACCAGTGGGAATATTGTTTGGAAGGGAGGTGTGGTACATTGTCTGTCTTGCAATGTGATTTCTGAATTAACATAATTGCAGCTTTGTCTTTGCGGAGAAGTCAGATGACTTGTGAGCACTTGCATGGCTTATTCAACCTCTAGCGTTCAGTGATGCAACTACAACAGATGCCATATTGGAATGCAAAGGTAATGATAATTAAATTAGATATATATAACACAGGTAAGGAGAGGAAAGGAAGAGGAAGAAAAGGACAAGACAAATAGGAAAACGAGGACATTTGAATATGAAAATAAAATGCATGGTAAATGACTACGAGTCGGGTAGATTAGGAGGGGAATACTCTAACAAGCACCTGTAAGGTGGAGAAACATCTACAGCATTGGTCAAGTAAGATATCTTCACAGGTGGGGGGACTTGTAGAGCTCCCGAGGGCCAAAGAAGAGCCATCACGGGGGGGGGAGGACGACGACCAAAACGGAATCTCAGATTGGCCACAACCCCAGCATAACATATACCTGGTACACACATTACTAAAACAGCAAAAGTAAAAAACAAAAAATACAGTGAACCAAGAGGATGGTCCCTCTGGCAGGAACCTAAGCGAAAGAGCTAAGAGGACAACAGGGTTAGATCTTCTCAGCCTTTAGGGCCGAGGCACATGTGGAGGCGCGTGTGTAGTCCCGGTTGCAACATCGTTCTGGACAGATTCCTGCAGCCGGCTTTCTCTGGGTTTCCTGGAGAGACTAGGTGCCATGCTTCTCGTTGGGGTGGCGAAGGAAGTGGACTTACCTTGTCCACAGGCATCCAGGACAGGAGATTGATGGGCGAGATCCCTAGTGTATCCCGAGCTGCACGGAGGTCCGAAGGAGACCTGATGGTGATCTGTTTACCGTTTTTTAAGATGGCGAGGGCAAACAGGTACAGCCAGCATAAGGGAATGGCGGACTCCTTCAGTGCCTCTAGGAGAGGTCGCAATAACCTGCGTTTTGCCAGTGTAGAGGCCGCTAAGTCCTGGAACATCAGTATATCGGAGTCCTCATACTTGAGTTGGGAGGCTTCCCTGCTACTTTTGAGGAGGGCCGTGGTGTCCAAAAAGCTGAGTAGGCCGCATATGACATCTCTCAGCGGCTCATTATGCTTAGGTTTCGGGCGGAGGGCTCTGTGGATTCTTTCAACCACAATTGAGGCGGCTATAACTGGCCCCAGCAGAGAGCCAAAGATCTCTCTTGTGGCAGCTGGTAATGCTGCTGGAGCCACTGACTCAGGTAGGCCCCGCAGCTGTATATTTCACCTGCGGCTGCTATTTTCTTGATCTTCTAACCTTAACAGGGCATCATTGAGAAGGTCTTTGTGGGTCTGGAGCACCATCTTCGTCTCCTCGCCAAATTGGAGGATAGCTTCCTGAGTGCTTTCAAGTGCTACAACTCTGTGCCCCAAATGCCGTAGGTCTTCTTTGATCTCGGACAGATCACTCTATAGGGGTGATAGCGCAGACTCGAGCACCTCCCTGAGAATCGATTTCGACACCGGAGGGTCTTTGTAGGTGAGTCTCTCTTCCGAGGTGTTGGACGTGCTG
Organism: Bufo gargarizans; assembly: GCF_014858855.1. Taxonomy (NCBI): domain Eukaryota; kingdom Metazoa; phylum Chordata; class Amphibia; order Anura; family Bufonidae; genus Bufo; species Bufo gargarizans. The sequence goes on along the minus strand of NW_025334069.1, from coordinate 1,488,778 downwards.
CCTGTCTCAGAGAGGTCGTCTGCTTCTGTGTGGCATGTTCTTTCCGGGCGCCATCTTGGCAGCGTCTTCGGGCGGCAATGCAGTCCTCCTGGTAAGGAATTTCTCCAGGTCTGGCTGCTTAGTCTAGGCTGGGGTATTATCCCTGGTGTCTCTGGACTTCTCCCTGTTGCTTTTCCCCATTTTTAGCCAGAGGGAGAGCTGAAATAAGGGTTAGGTAGCCAGGTTATTTCATGAGCTCAAACACATGCGGCCATTCTGCAGCGCGGTCAAGCCATGGCCATATTGCGGCCCGCAAACAGCTTAAATTGGTCTGCAATCTGGAGCTGTGGTGCGGAACGGAGGCACGGAACCCCATGGAAGCACTATGGAGTGCTTCTGTGGTGTTTCTGTCTGTACCTCCGCACCGCAAAAAAATAGAACATGTTCTATTTTTTTGCGGTGCAGACGGATCACGGACCCATTCAAGTTGAATGGGTCTTAAACCTTCCCGGCCACCGCATGGACATTGCCCGTGCATTTAGGACCGCAAATTGCGGCCCCCAATGGACGGAACGGCCGCACAACGGCCATGTGCATAAGGCCTCAAGGAGCATTATCACTGTAGGGGGCACAATTGCTAATGAAATAATTATTACTATTAGTAGGACTTTTGGGGGCTCTTTGGAGACTATCGGTATGGCACTGAGGAGCACAGAGGGAACAGTATTGGGGATAGTAGCAGGATAACATCATTGATTGTTGGGGCACCAGAAGGAGAAGGATGATCGGAAAGTGAGAAACCTTAGATGTCGGTGTGGCAAACTCTGCAGAGACAAAAAGTGTCTGAAAGAAACTGTCATATGTTGTCTGGACCGAACAAGAGAAGATGAGGAAAGAGAACGTCTACCTCAGAGGAGACTTCAATGGATGTAAGAGGTATGTGGTGTTGTGATCTCCTGCCCAAATATGCTTTTAGTACTGGGAATGAAGGGGTTGGAGCTTAGGCATCGAATCTTCTGAGACTCTAACAATGCCCCTGCTCCCAGGAGAATATTCAATGACTCCGTGGGCACCCGCACCCTGGAAAAAATCAATGGTGTTCCAACATGGCTTAGACTTTTCCTGCCATTTATCAGCGCAGGACACACTATGAACGGCACAGGCAGCGCACTGAATGTAGGCAGCCTATCATAGCTAAATGATAAAGTACATGGAAGATATACTATATTGGACTGTAGTATTCAGGTTAAATGACTGTTTTGGCACGTTGCAATAAATAAGTGGGTTTTGGGTTGCAGTTTGGGCACTTGGCCTCTAAAAGGTTCACCATCACTGGATTAGGGGATCATTGTGTGAAATCTTGAGGTTCCAGAATCCGATGTATAGTAGATATATATGTACTGGACAGTTGTTGGCAGATGAATGGAAGAGTCATCCAAACTAATTATCTACAAAACGAGGGGCACAGAAAAGTGCAGCCTGGATTTCCAAGAGATTCTTGACATCAATAAGGCTTGTTAAAGGTGAAGAAGGAAAACACACACAGTGTCAGCAGCCGTCTTATTAATCTTCTAGTATTGATTCATCTGCTCAAGAACTATGTGCAGCGCTGTCTGGTCAGCATTACATGAACAGAAAACCAATATGGAGGCAGATTAAATTTGATGGGGTTGTGCACAGTTTGCAAGTTATCCTGTGGAAAGGGGATAACTACCTGATCAATGAGGGTCCAACTGCTGGGATCCCCACTGATCCCGAGAACGGGGTTGTCACCCCCATTCTCTGGGTCGATGGGGGTCCTTGCGGTCAGACCCCTAGAGATCAATTAGTTATCCCCTTTCCTGTTCTGCACTGATGGTGGGCAAAAACCCAGAAACAGCTGTCTTCAGGTGGTTGTCTTTCTTTTATGGTAAAAGAGTCCAGTTTTGGGTTATATCTCAGGTCGTTTTTCCATGGCTTGATTAAAAGGCCAATAGGAGCAGACTGCTGGAGTTCACCGTATCTGGTAGCTTGATACTACCGTGCACCGCCGGATCCCCATTCACTGTGATGAGATCCAGCCACTTTCAGGCATATATGCCAGCTTTTAGTCAGACAAAAAATACTGCATGAGGATAGGTCATCAATATTGTCACTACACAACCCTGTTAAGCTTGGTGTATTCCATCTGTTGAGCAGCAGAAATAAGTGACCACTACACAGCTATGGTGCCAGCTATGGTTAGAAAAAAACATGAACATCAGATGTCAGGGGGCCCAATAAACATTTGACTGCTAGTAAGGCCACTGATACGTCAAGGAAGGGGTTAAGACTTTGGTTGCCTTACACCTACCTCAATGTGCTTAGGGTCATAGAACAAGCCAAATTCAGGAAAGATGTGCTCCATGCAAAGCATGAGGTAGCGTAAGAAAAGTGGCCAGCAAGCCTAGTGAGCTGCACCAAGAGTGGCATTTTGAAAAATTAGGTGGATTATACAGTATATGGAATCGTGGCCTTCTCTTAACCCATTCCCGACCACCTTTTTACTTATATATATATGTCAGAGGTCGGGACTTTAAATATGGCACCCGCTTGTGTGTGCATCAGGCACCATAGCCGGGTCATCTGCAATGATAAAAAACGATAGAGCATGCTGCAGGCCATGTTCCGGCTACCCCCATGGAGGATCGGTGGAGTCTGAGTGTTTGTGCAGAAGCTCCTCTCCTCCTGAGTGACAGGAGGCTGCTGCACATTAGCTCCTATGGAGATCGTGCCTGTGGCAGGGCAACATAGGAACACAGTAATATTCTCATTGGAGTCTATGAGAGAAGCAATCTAATGATTGCTTGTTATAGTTCCCTTAAGGGAACTAAAAAAATATATAAAAATTCGAATCACCCCCTTTCCTCAAAATGAAAATAAAGGTACATAAACAATTAAAAACATAAAGTTTATATTTTTATTTTTCTCTGCATTAAAACACAAGAAAAACTACACTTAATGGGGTATTCCTATCACAATGATCACTGTTAAATCTGTTAATGATTTGACAGTGATCATTTTTGTAAATACATTTTATTACCCAATTCCCACCCTTTTTCAGAAAATAAGTCCCCTCTTACCTGATTGTTGTCTTTCGTCTCCCCTGGTTACAGCCACCTCTCGCCTGTCGAATCCTGTGGCCACGCTTGCGCAGAAGACAGAATATTTTCTCCCGGCCGCGCAGCGCAATGTCCTGAACGCACACGCCACCGCGCATGCGCCATGAGGACTTCTTTCTGGCCAGTATAGTACAGAGCCGCGAACGCGCACGCCGGCTCTGTACTATACAGGCCAGGAATAAGTCACCATGGCGCATGCGCGGCCCGGCTGGGAGTAGACGTCAATCAAGGTGACTCAGCCCGCCCAGCCGAATCCAGGAAGTAAACGTCGCGCTTGCCGCAGGTAAGTTTGAAAACTGCTGATGGGAATACCCCTTTAACTAGTATTGCTGTAATCGTACTGACCCAGAGAATGAAAGCAACAGGTCAGTCTTACTTTATAGGAAACACTGTAAATACAAAAACTGTGGCGGAATTGTGTTTTTCTTTGTTTATAATTCCGCCCCATTTGGATTTGTTTCCCGCTTCCCACTACATTGTATGCAACCGTAAATGGTGCCATTAGAAAGTACAACTTGTCTTGCAAAAAACAAACCCTCATACAGCTATGTGAATGGAAAAATAAAAAAGTTATGGCTTTGGAAATGCTAGTAGTAAAAAAAAAAATATGAAAAAATGTCAAATTTCCCATTAACCCTTTTAAGGACCCATGACGTACCTGTACGTCATATCTGGATGGGACTTACACACCCATGGCATACATGTACTTCATGAGGTTTGCAGGGCTCTGGGGAACGATCGGGGCGGAATCGCAGCACCATGGCTGCTCTAACCGGCAGGCAGCCATTCCAGGTAAGCGCAGTGTAAATTTAACTCTTTTGCTGCTGAAAAGAAGAAGAAGAACATCTGGAATAGCTGCACAGATTTTTTTTTTCTTTTCCAGCTGTTCCAGATCCCTCCGTCCCTGTCCCTGCTTTGGGGACTCGTGCTGCATATGGGCGTAGTAAAGAAGCCAGACGTTAGACAATATTGGAGTTCTGACATTTTCTACCAGACTCCAATTTACATACAGACCACGATCCAGAAGCGATTTTAATTAATCCGAAAATTCCTACACTACAATGACAATACACAGTGCCCACCCCAAAAAGACCCAACATTTGACCGACTGTTCAAGGTTAGGCCTGTCATTGACCACTTCAGCAACAATTTTGCTGAGGTGTACAGGCCAGAGAAAAATGTATGTGTAGATGAGTCCCTATTATTGTTCAAAGGGAGGATTAGATTCCGCCAGTACCTGCCTAGCAAACGGGCAAGGTATAGCATAAAAATATACAAACTCTGTGACAGTAGCTCCGGGTACACCCACAAATTCCACGTTTACGAAGGGAAAGATTCCAGGATAGAACCCCCAGAATGCCCCACCGTCCTAGGAGTTAGTGGGAAGATCGTGTGGGAATTACTGCACCCACTGCTGGATAAGGTTTACCACCTCTATGTGGATAACTATTATACCAGCATACCCCTATTCAGGTCCCTAATTACCAGGGGTACTGTGGCTTGCGGCACAGTACGCAAAAATCAGAGAGGCCTCCCTAGATCCCTGGTAGTGCAACCACTGAGAATGGGTGAAAGTAGTGCAACCACTGTAGTGCAACCACTGAGAATGAGAACATGCTGGTGGTTAAGTACAAGGACAAGAGGGATGTCCTTGTACTGACCACCATTCATACTAGCGCCAGCTCCCCTGCCGCTGAACGAGGTACCACTACCACTGTCAACAAGCCAGACTGCATGCTTGATTACAACAGGCACATGGGAGGGGTGGATCTTGCAGATCAACCTATGAAGCCCTACAGTGCCACACGAAAAACAAAAGTGTGGTACAAAAAGCTGGCCGTACACATTATACAGATGGCAATGTGCAATGCGTACATCCTATTTCAATCTTCAGGCCACAGAGGAACTTTCCTTCAGTTCCATGAGGTGGTTATCAAGGCCCTAATTTATCAAACCCAGGCCGGGGAGGGTCCCAGTACTTCTGGAAGTCATGGTGCCCGTGTTGTACCAGGGCAACATTTTCCAGGTCAAGTCCCCCAGATAGCAAGGAAGGGAAGGACCCAAAAAAGATGCAGGGTGTGTCACAAAAGAGGGATAAGGAAAGACACCATTTACCAATGCACAACCTGCCCTGAAAAACCTGGCCTGTGCATGCAGGAGTGTTTCAGAATCTACCATTCTTCCATGGAATATTAATTAAATTTCATCCTTTATGCTCCCTGTAATATTTCCACTTTATATCTGATTTAGTCCACCTCGCTTGCATATCCACTTTCCAACAACCACTACATATTCTTTTCTGTGAGACACCTATTTGCTAAAAAGTACCCTTTCCACCACTTCAAATGTTCGTACGGGGGTGCTCTTTCCGAAATGGGGTCACTTATTGGAGTTTTTAATTTCTGTGGACCTCAGGAAATTTTTTAATTGCGACATAGCAGCTAAAATCCATGTCTGCCAATTCAGGCCTGCAAAAAACATATTTTGCACTTTGCTTCTAGAGGCCTGCTGTGCGCCAATACAGCAGGCTACGAGCACATATGGGGTGTTTGCAAAATGGGGAGAAAATGGGGAACATATATTGGGGTGCATTTTCTCCTTTAACCCCTTGTGAACGTGAAAAATTGGGGTCTGCTAGTAATTTTTCATTTTTACAAATGTGTGCTTTGAAATGCTTCTCTCAAGTATTTCTGCCTTCTGTGAGACACCTGTTTGCTAAAAAGTACCCTTTCCACCACTTAATATGTTCGTATGGGGGTGCTCTTTCCGAAATGGGGTCACTTTTTGGGGTTTTTCATTTCTGGGGACCTCAGGAATTTATTTAATGCGATATAGCACCTAAAATCCATGTCTGCCAATTCAGGTCAGCAAAGTCCATATTTAGCTGTTTGTATCTAGAGCCCTGCCATGCGCCCATGCATAATTTTTTGAGCACATATGGGGTGTTGGCATATTCGGGGGAAAATGTGGGGTGCATTTTGTCCTGTTACCCCGCATTTTCTATTTTTACAGCCAAGCAATTCCTTATTCTGTGAAACGCCTGATGGGTCTAAGTGCTCACTACACACCTTAAAATATTCCTTGAGGGGTGTAATTTCTGGAATGGGGTCACATTTTGGGGGTTTCCACTCTAGGGCCACCTTAGGATGTCTTCATATGCGACATAGCTCCCAATTACAATCCCAGCTAAATCCTCTTTCCTAACCGCCATATGGTGCTCCTTCCACTCTTAAGCCTGCCGTGCGGCCATAGATCATTTTTTTAGCACATATGGGGTGTTGGCGTATTCGGGGGGAAATGGGAAACAAAAGGAGGGGTGCATTTTGTCCTGTTACCCCTTGTGAAAGTGAAAAATGTGGGTGTAAAGCAACTTTCTGGGGAAAAAAATTACAATTTTTTATTTTCACAGCCAAGCATTTCCTAATTCTGTGAAACGCCTGATGGGTCAAAGTGCTCCCTACACACCTTGAAATATTCTTTGAGGTGTGTAGTTTCCGGAATGGCGTGACTTTTTGGGGGTTTCCACTCTAGGGCCACCTCAGGGTGTGTTCAATTGCAAGATGGCGCCTGTCAATTATTCCAAAGAAATCTGCCTTCCAGAAGCCATTTGGTGCACCTTTCCTTCTGACCCCTGTGGGACGCCCATATAGCAGTCTACAAGCACATATGGGATATTGCTGTAATCAGAAGAAAATGGGCAATAAATTGTAATTTTTCATTTTCACAGGAAATTCCATGAATTACCTTTGAGGACAAAGTTCTCACTACACATCTTGAAATGTTCATTGAGGGGTGTAATTTCAAGAATGGGGTCACTTTTGGGGGGTTTCCACTCTAGAGGTACCTCAGGGTGTCTTCATATGCGACATAGCTCCCAAAAGCCATTCCTGCAAAATCTGGCCTCTGAAAGCCTTATGGCGCTACTTCCCTTTTAGACCCTGCCATGTACCCATACATCATTTATGAGCACATATGGGGTGTTGGCGTATTCGGGGGGAAATGGGGAACAAAATGTGGGGTGCATTTTGTCCTGTTTTCCCTTGTGAAAGAACCAGTTCCATTGGCAGCCATACATGCCCACGCCATGACACTACCACCACCATGCTTCACTGATGAGGTGGGATGCTTAGGATCATGAGCAGTTCCTTTCCTTCTCCATACTCTTCTCTTCCCATCACTCTGGTACAAGTTAATCTTGGTCTTATCTGTCCATAGGATGTTGTTCCAGAACTGTGAAGGCTTTTTTAGATGTCGTTTGGCAAACTCTAATCTGGCCTTCCTGTTTTTGAGGCTCACCAATGGTTTACATCTTGTGGTGAACCCTCTGTATTCACTCTGGTGAAGTCTTCTCTTGATTATTGACTTTGACACACATACACCTACCTCCTGGAGAGTGTTCTTGATCTGGTCAACTGTTGTGAAGGATGTTTTCTTCACCAGGGAAAGAATTCTTCGGTCATCCACCACAGTTGTTTTCTATGGTCTTCCGGGTCTTTTGGTGTTGCTGAGCTCACTGGTGCGTTCCTTCTTTTTAAGAATGTTCCAAACAGTTGTTTTGGCCACGCCTAATGTTTTTGCTATCTCTCTGATGGGTTTGTTGTGTTTTTTTCAGCCTAATGATGGCTTGCTTCACTGATAGTGACAGCTCTTTGGATCTCATCTTGAGAGTTGACAGCAACAGATTCCAAATACAAATAGCACACCTGAAATGAACTCTGGACCTTTTATCTGCTCATTGTAATTGGGATAATGAGGGAATAACACACACCTGGCCATGGAACAGCTGAGAAGCCAATTGTCCCATTACTTTTGGTCCCTTAACAAGTGGAAGGCACATATGCAAACTGTTGTAATTCCTACACCGTTCACCTGATTTGGATGTAAATACCCTCAAATTAAAGCTGACAGTCTGCAGTTAAAGCACATCTTGTACGTTTCATTTCAAATCCATTGTGGTGGTGTATAGAGCCAAAAATGTTAGAATTATGTCGATGTCCCAATATTTATGGACCTGACTGTAGCTCCCAATTACCATTCCAGCTAAATCCGCTCTCCAAAAGCCATATGGTGCTCCTTCCACTCTGAAGCCTGCTGTGTGCCCATACTTTGGTTTTTGAGCACATATGGGGTGTTTCTGTAAACTCCAGATTCTGGGTAATAGAGTTTGAGCTTTGTTTGGCTGTTAACCCTTGATGTGTTGCAGAAAAAAATAGATTAAAATTTAAAATCTGCTATAAAAAAAGTTAAATTTTGAAATTTCACTCCCATTTTCATGTAATTCTCGTGGGGCACCTAAAGGGTTAACAAAGTTTGTAAAATCAGTTTTGAATAGCTTGAAAGGTGTAGTTTCTAAAATGGGGTGATTTATGGGTGGTTTCTAATATGTCAGCCCCACAAAGTGACTTCAAAACTGAACTGGTCCTGAAAAAATTGGGGTTTGGAAATGTTCTTAAAAATTTTAAGATTTACTTCTAAACTTCTAAGCCTCATAACGTCCCCAAAAATAAAATGTAATTTTCAAAATGATCCAAACATGAAGTAGACATATGGGGAATGTAACGTAATAACTATTTTTGGAGGTATTACTATTATAAAAGTTGAGAAATTGAAATTCGGAAATTTGCTAATTGTTCAATTTTTTGGGTAAATTTGATATTTTTTTATTAATAAAAATGAAATTTTTTGACTCAGTTTTACCAAGTACAATATGTGATGAGAAAACAATCTAAGAATGGCCTGGATAAGTAAAAGCGTTTTAAGGTTACCACATAAAGTGACACGTGTCGGATTTGCTAAAAATGACCAGGTCCTTAAAGGGGTTGTCCGGGTTCAGAGCTGAACCCAGACATTCCTCCATTTTCACCCCGGCAGCCCCCCTGACATGAGCATCGGAGCAGTTCATGCAACGATGCTATCCTTTGACCTGCACTAAATCGCACAGAGCAAAGGCCTTTTTTGGAGATCCGGTGACATACCGGGGCTCTCCATGGGGCTGCCAGGAAGCCAGGTGATATCACCGGCACTGATGGGTGGGATTTAGCGCTGCCCTAGCCAGTAAAACGGCTAGGGCAGCGCTAAAGCCCGCCAATCAGAGCCAGGGACGTGACAGAACACACTGCCGGGCGGAAGTTTCCGCCCGGCCGTTTGTTATTGAAAAAAAAGTGAGACCTTGCCCTGCGCGATCTAGCGGAGTATGAGATGCTCAATGCTAGTCTCAGGGGGGCTGCCTGGGTGAAAATAAAGGGTATGTCCGGGTTCAGCTCTGAACCCGGACAACCCTTTTACGGTGAAAAATTGCAGGGTCCTTAAGGGGTTAAAGGACTAAAGAGGGGCTAAACATTGACATATTGATATTTATTATTTGACAACATGCTGCTGTAATACGTGACTGACTCACTTTACATCAGTCACTTAGAGTCTCCACACATTTTAACATTCAAAGAGAGCACCCGTTTTCATGTCAGTCAGTGGGACTGTAATTCCCAGCACACCTAGTTATAGCTCCTGAGCAGGGGCTTTGTGTCTACAGTATACTCCTGCGCTCTGGTTGCAAGAGACACAGCAGTCAGTATATATTTAGCGCATAAAGAGCGCCCGCCATTTTTATGGAGACCAAGTTACCAGCCTTACACAGGAGCGCAGGCAAAATGGCCGCTCCGTTCACCATCCCAGTCCATAGAAAGTCGTCATTTCCGTGCAGCGGTACAATCCCTTCCTGGTGACCCGCGGGGGGCTCTGTCCTTTGTCTGTGAGTGTTATAATAATGTAAAACTCTGTATGTGTACTGATAGTGCAGAGCATGATGTCCTCCCTGTCCCACTAGCCTTACTTTTCACATACCTGCTCAGCTATAGCACTGACATATTCCACTGCGCAGTACAAGCAGCTGTAACTGGCTTTCCTATGTATTAGCTGGTAGATGACACCTTGTCACAAACCACCAGCAGCAGTTGTCCCTTGGCAACCTCACTGTCCTGCTGCTGTCCTGTTAACCCTTTAAGGACATGGCCATTTTCCATTATTTTCTTTCTTTACTGCCAGCGCCATTTACTATTGCACACAATGTAGGGGAAAGAAATCCAAATGTTGAGGAATTGGGGAAATAATACAGCAATTCTGCCCCAGTTTTCTGAGTTTTGGCGTATCCTATAGATTATCTTCATTCTCCAAGTCAGTGCGATGATGGAGCCGGAGAAGATGACGGCACATTAGATCGTAGTCTTTCACCAAGACAATGCAGTGCAGTCTGCAGGCAGCGTGTTAGGGCTCAGACGGCCGTATGAATGGGTCCGCATCCATTCCACAATTTTGCAGAACGGGTGCGGACCCATTCATTTCCATGGGGTAGCAAAAGACACGGACACAACACCGTGTGCTGTCCGCATCCATAGTTCCGTTCCGCGGCCCCGCAATAAAGATAGAGCATGTCTTATTGTTGTCCACAATTGCGGACAAGAATAGGCATTTCTATCATAGTGCAGGCCGTGTGTAGTCCGCAAAACACTACGGCTGTCTGAATGGGCCCTTATAGAGCGGGAGGAGCTGCGCAGAGTGATTATAGCTTTATGGGAAATAATCAGATTCCACCTTTTATTTTTCACAGCTCCTTTGGAAAATGAAAGGTGGGATCTGATTGGTTGCTATGGGCAACTAAGTCTGTTCTACTTTACACCAGTTTGATAAATGATGCCCCCTATATATCCGTCTGCTCAGCTCCTCCTGCTCTATAACCTGCTCCCTGCCGAATACACTGCATTTCCATGGTGACAGGTTCCCTTTAAGGCCAGTTGTCATGACTTTTTTTTATTTTTTTGCCATTGCTTTGGTTTTGTGTAACCTCTGTATTTTTTTGCCTCTGTATTGCAGTAACCGCTATAAAAGAGTTAAAAAACACCACATAACAGTCTCTTGTGAGAACTCCCTAAGGCCTCCTGCACACGACCGTGTCCGTTTTATGATCTGCAAAATACGGAAATGGTCCGTGTGCATCCTGCAATGTAAAAAAAGCCTATTCATGTCCGCAAAATGTACAAGAATAGGACAGGTTTTATCATTTGCGGCCCAGATGCAGGCAGCACGTGGATGTCGTGCGTGTGCTGTCGTTTTATTTTATTTAAAATTTTTCATAGAAAAAGTCTATGTGTAATCTACAAAAAAATGCGGATTGGTCACAGACCAAAGATATGGTCGCGTGTATGAGGCCAGAAGGCTGGGTCTATAAGGCGACACGTGTTGCGCAACAATAAGGGCACAACTACATTTATGTCGCACCAATGTCGTGCAACATTTTTGTAATGATAGTCAATGGTGTCACACTGCGACGCAACAGTCGCAGCAGGTCACAGTGCGACACTATCGACTATCATTAGCCCTAGCCTAAGGGTGCTGCCAGACACTTTTTTTTTTTTTATGGCATACAAAAGCGTCTGACTTGTGAACGTTTTTTGTAGTGTATATTGTGGCATTTTTTTGTCGCTATAAAATAATGCTCGTGTGTGCTGCTTTTAATATTTTTATAGTCTTCTATGTTAAATCTGGAGCTGGCAATTTTTTTGTAAAAGAATGCTTAAAGAACACCTGCAAAAAAAAAAACACAGAAAACTGCAAAATGCCTAAAAACACAACCCAATAATCGAAGTTTTCTGATCATCCGAGATTCAGCCCAGGTGAGAGTGTCCTGACTGCAGAAGAAACTAACTTCAGGCAGGGGGTCCGACATCCCACCCTGCCAGTAATCAGCTTTCAACACTAGCTCTGGCGCTAGAACTACACAGCGCCATCCATTGGGTAGTGGACAGAGCTGGTAATTGCAGTGCCTATTGCAGTGAAGAGAATGGGAGCAGCGCTGCAGTAACCGGCTCTGTCCACTATACAATGGATGGCGCTGGAGCTGCTAACGGACCGCTGACCTCATGTATATAACTCTGACACGGTAAGACGACCTATGAGTATAACATATTGCTCTCCGTGCTGTTAGGTGGGCGTCCAGTATACCATGCCAGACCTTCTGGATCTCTCGCCACCCGACATTCCTGAACCGACCCTCCTAGAGACCCTGCTGCGCTATGGATTATTTTGTGGCGCAATTTTCCAGCTCATTTGCATTTTGGCTATTATATTCCCTGGGAGCAAATCACAGGAAATGGTGAGTTATGTGATCGTCTTGGATAATGAGCGCCAAATCCCCAGCGCTAATCTCAAAGGTGGGCAATAAATGAAGACATTTCATGCACCAGCCGTAAAAACCTGCTTAGGGTACTTTCACACTTGCGGCAGAGTGATCCGGCAAGCAGTCCCGTATCCGGAACTTTCTGCCGGATCAGGCAATCTGCTTTGAAATGGACAGCATTTGTAGATGGATCCGTATGCGGATCCGTCTCACAAATGCAGTGCAAGAACGGATCCGTCTCTCCGTTTGTCATACGGACAAACGGATCAGTTTCTATTTTTTTTTTTTCACTTTTCTACCGGTCTGCGCTTGCGGAAGGACGGATCCGGCATTCCAGCAACTGATCCGGAATTTTAGACGGAAATAATACTGCAGCGTGCTGTGGTATTTCCTTCGTCCAAAACGCCGTTCAGTGACTGAACTGAAGACATCCTAAAGCATCCTGAACGGATTTCTCTCCATTTAGAATGCATGGGGATATGCCTGATCAGTTCTTTTCCGGTATTGAGCCCCTATGAAAAGAAAAACACTAGTGTGAAAGTAGCCTTAGTCGTCTTAGGGTACTTTCACACTAGCGTTTTTCTTTTCCGGCATAGAGTTCTGTCCTAGGGGCTCAATTCCGGAAAAGAACTGATCAGGTATATTTTTTTTCCATAGGAATGTATTAGTGCCAGATAGGGCATTCAAATTGCCGCATTGACGGATCCGGTATTCCAGTCTGCGCATGCGCAAACCCTTAAAAATGTGAAAAAAATAAATACCGGATCCGTTTTGCCGGGATGACACCGGAAAAACAGATCTGGTATTGCAATGCATTTTTCTGACTGATCAGGATCCTGATAAGTCTGAAAAATGCCTGATCAGTCAGAAAAAATTACATGCTTTTGCATACAGTTTGCCTGATCGGAACTGCCTGCCGGAATCAAACAACGCAAGTGTGAAAGTACCCTAAGGGCATCTGTCAGCAGATTTGTACCTATGACACTGGCTGACCTGTTACATGGACGCTTTGCAGCTGAAGGCATCTGTGTTGGTCCCATGTTCATATGTAGCTGCATGAAAAATGCTGAGAAAAATGGTGCTTTAATATATGAGCCTCTAGGAGCAACAGGGGGCGTTGCCTTTACACCTATATGCTCTGCTCTCTCTGCAGCTGCCACGTCCTCTCCACTTTGATTTACAGGGCCAGGTGTCGTTTTCACTGCCTGGTCCTTTCAATCATAGCGCACAGGACGCGGCAGTTGCAGAGAGAGCAGAGCCTCTAAGTGTAAAGGCAACTCCCCCATTGCACCTAGAGGCTTACTTGCATATAACCCATACTTAGAGTAAAAGGCACTACATTTATTAAGAGGTGTACTACATATAATACAATGTTGGGTGGTTCTCTAAAGACAGAACATGGGGATGTGGTCATCATGGTGGGACCATTAGTCCAGGACACATGCTGTACCATCTAACCCACAAAGGCTGCACGCCGTGTTCTGTCTGTCCTGCCCACTGCCATTTACCTGGAATTACCCCCACTCTGCACGGCCTACCCCTGAGACCTCTGGACCTACCGGCCTTCCAACACAAGACTGTGGGAGATTCACCTCAGGCCCTAGCTGGAAACCCTGCCTGATTTAAAGGGGTTATCCAATGATTAATTAAAAAAAATGAAGGTCAGACATTGTATGGTACGTGTCCTTATTGCGGCAGCTCTCACTATTACGGCTCAGGGCGCGCGCCCCTTCTGCTGCAGCTCTTTCCCTGTAATTGTCACAACTTCTATCAGAAGAGACGGCTGGTAGCATATGAAGGGAGAAACTGAGCATGTGCGACCACCTTAGCGAGGTGGATATGAGGAAAAGAACTAACAGCGGTTGGCGCTACGCAGGTACATTTTATTGAATAGCTCACTGGCAAGACTACATTTTTAATTACATGCAATTACAAAAGTATTGAGATCTAGATGTTAGTTTGAAAAATGTAAAATATTTTAACTGTTTCTCTGCCGAGCCTTGTGACTGCACAGCTGTGGCAGTGACCGCTTGTAGCCAGAAACTCCAGGCCCACAATCCACCTACCGCTCGGTTTGTGTCAGCAGGGGCCAAAGGCAAGATGGAAATCCTATTGTAACCACCACCTGCCTGAATATGGACCCCAATCGGCCATGCGACCCCATGATTATGAATGAAAGACAGAAATCTACCCCTGCATATAACCTGCTCAGTCACCATTTTCTGTCTTTCTAGTTAATACATTTATCAGTAAATTTCAGACTATGCCCACTTTTTCACATTATTAAAGGGGTTTACTGGGGGTTTAATAGTGATGGTCTATTCTCATGATCAATCATCAGTATCTGACACCAGACACCCCCCACCGATCAGCTGTTTAAAGAGGCCACAGTGCTCTGGTGAGCAACGTGGCCTCCTTGTGGCTGTGCTTGGTATTGCGGCTCAGTTGAATAGGACTGAGCTGCATATACTGTAGGCCCAGGGTTGCCAACCAGAATTTTTCTTTTTTTCTGGACAACTTATCCCAAATACATGGACAGCCAACATTTTTTTTTTACGGACAAATTGAAAAACCGTAATGAATTATATAAATAATAAGTAATACATGTCTATAGCTCATTAGCTGTAAAATTATGATAAACTAGTGAGGCCATCACCAGCCTCAAAAAAATTACAGACACATCTATGTTTTTCACAGACACAGGAAAAAAAAGTCACCTACAGTCGTGGCCAAAAGTTTTGAGAATTACATAAATATTGGAAAAGTTGCTGCTTAAGTTTTTATAATAGCAATTTGCATATACTCCAGAATGTTATGAAGAGTGATCAGATGAATTGCATAGTCCTTCTTTGCCATGAAAATTAACTTAATCCCAAAAAAACCTTTCCACTGCATTTCATTGCTGTCATTAAAGGACCTGCTGAGATCATTTCAGTAATCTTCTTGTTAACTCAGGTGAGAATGTTGACAAGCACAAGGTTGGAGATCAATATGTCAGGCTGATTGGGTTAAAATGGCAGACTTGACCTGTTAAAAGGAGGGTGATGCTTGACATCATTGTTCTTCCATTGTTAACCATGGTGACCTGCAAAGAAACGCGTGTAGCCATCGTTGCATAAAAATGGCTTCACAGGCAAGGATATTGTGGCTACTAAGATTGCACCTCAATCAACAATTTATAGGATCATCAAGAACTTCAAGGAAAGAGGTTCAATTCTTGTTAAGAAGGCTTCAGGGCGTCCAAAAAAGTCCAGCAAGCGCCAGGATCGTCTCCTAAAGAGGATTCAGCTGCGGGATCGGAGTGCCACCAGTGCAGAGCTTGCTCAGGAATGGCAGCAGGCAGGTGTGAGCGCATCTGCACGTACAGTGAGGCGAAGAATTTTGGAAGATGGCCTGGTGTCAAGAAGGAGCCACTTCTCTCCAAAAAAAACATCAGGGACAGATTGATCTTCTGCAGAAAATATGGTGAATGGACTGCTGAGGACTGGGGCAAAGTCATATTCTCCAATGAAGCCTCTTTCCGATTGTTTGGGGCATCAGGAAAAAGGCTAGTCCGGAGAAGAAAAGGTGAGCGTTACCATCAGTCCTGTGTCATGCCAACAGTAAAGCATCCTGAGACCATTCATGTGTGGGGTTGCTTCTCATCCAAGGGAGTGGGCTCACTCACAATTTTGCCCAAAAACACAGCCATGAATAAAGAATGGTACCAACCCTCCAACAGCAACTTCTTCCAACAATCCAACAACAGTTTGGTGAAGAACAATGCATTTTCCAGCACGATGGAGCACCGTGCCATAAGGCAAAAGTGATAACTAAGTGGCTCGGGGACCAAAACGTTGACATTTTGGGTCCATGGCCTGGAAACTCCCCAGATCTTAATCCCATTGAGAACTTGTGGTCAATCCTCAAGAGGCGGGTGGACAAACAAAAACCCACTAATTCTGACAAACTCCAAGAAGTGATTATGAAAGAACGGGTTGCTATCAGTCAAGAATTGGCCCAGAAGTTGATTCAGAGCATGCCCAGTCGAATTGCAGAGGTCCTGAAAAAGAAGGGCCAACACTGCAAATACTGACTCTTTGCATAAATGTCATGTAATTGTCGGTAAAAGCCTTTGAAACGTATGACGTGCGTGTAATTATATTTCACTACATCACAGAAACAACTGAAACAAAGATCTAAAAGCAGTTTAGCAGCAAACTTTGTGAAAACTAATATTTGTGTCATTCTCAAAACTTTTGGCCACGACTGTATTTTTAAGGACTGTCCAGAAATTTCTGGACGGTTGGTAACCCTGTATAAGCCACGTGACCAACGAACGTTACGATACTAGCCTAGGAAGAGGCCACAACACACATGGAGCGCAGCATGCTCTTCAAAAAGCTGAACGACGGGGGTGCTGGGAATCCGACCCTACTGATCACGTATTGAAGACCTGAGAATAGGTCGTAAATATTAAAAACCCGGACAACCCCTTTAATATTGTGCCTTCTCCCTTGTAGCGGCGGCGTGGTGTAATTATAACTGCTCATCCCATTCAAGTGCATGCTGCAGTTGTAATTACATTGACTCCTGTAGATCAGCTGTTTGAAGAGACATGTCACTCTGGTGAGCACCGCAGCCTCTTCCTTGGCGAAAGACGTTCATCGATCACGTGGCCTAGGTGCAGATCAGTCCCGCTCAAGTGAATGGGGCTGAGCGCAATACCAAGCAAAGCCACTACACAATGTACGGCGCTGTGCTTAGTAAGGTGTGAGGAGGACGCAGCTCTCACCGTCTCTCCAAACAGCTGATCGTCAGGGGGTGCCAGGAGTTAGACCCCCACTGATCAGATATTGATAACCTATCCTTAGGATAGGTGACCAATATTCTGCTTCTGGAAAACCCCTTTAACATTTGTTATTTCTTGCTTCTACAGGATTCTGAGACATCAGAAGCAAAAATCCCAGAAGTCTTAAGGAAACCCAAGACGGCTCCGGTGACAGTGGGGAAAAAGCAGAAGAAAGAGACAAAGAAAAAGCGGTGAAATGGAAGAAAAAAGCCCAGACAGTTTTTTTTTTTTTGTTTTTTTTTCATTTCTTGCCTGGATTGATCACAAATTTGCAGTCGTTTTAAGAGAAGTGACATTGTGTGGATTGAATGTGCAGTAAGGCCATGCCTGTAGCCACACGTCCTGATGGTATAAGGAGAAAACGCTCTTACTACTCCTGCTATCATGTGCATTACAAGGTGCAGTTTATTGAGATTTGGTTTCTAGTGATCAGGTTACTTTTAGATTCTCTACGTATACTGTATACAGCAACGGCGTAGAAAAAAACACTGCTCGTCTACTCTGTGGACCCGTTCTTGCAAATTGAACCTTTTTTTTCACATTTTTTTCTCCCTGCTTAATCTAGATATGTGTCCCCCAACCTGTGGCTCTCCAACTGTTGCAAAACTACAACTCCCAATGTGACCTGCAACTGTGAGGGCTATAGTTAACAATTGCTGGGGAGACACATGTTGGAAAACCTTTCTCCAGATCATAGTGGTCTCAGCACCTGTACAGACTGATGCCGTAATAACCCCCTGTCAGGAACTCACGAAGCAGACATGCTTACTGGTATTCAGTTGATCACATTTTCTATATAGTATAATATATTGTATTAATGCTACCATATGTATGCATGTCCTTATTGATAGCAACATTTCATTCCCTTACTGTTTTTTATACATTAGCTCATTTTGAACATTAAACAAGTCCGTTTTTTTCCCCCTTTGTTTCTTTTGTTTTTTGAATCTCTGGGTATAGGAGTCACATGGCTATTCTGAGATGCATTCTGTGGCTAGAGGTCAGTCCTTATATCTTACACCACCATTTATACCATTAGTACTTGTAGGGAAGGCTATGTTAAAAAGGCTATGGACAGCTTCTGAGATCTTTTTTTCTGATAGAATTTTATTCATTTTGGGCTAAAAATACTTTTTTTCAATTGGTCTTTATTTAAAAAAATTCATCCATTTCTGAGATACAAGGGTTAAAAATCAGTTTGTTTGCAAGCTGTCATTGCCTGTTTTCTTTGAATACCATCATGTGACGCTCATTATAGCTTAATTCTTATCGAACTGATAAGAATTTAGCTTATAAGTGTTTGTGAAGGCAGGAGATCAGAAATAAGAGCTACACATGAGTCGTCAGATGACAGGATTCAAAGAAAACAGACTGTGAGAGCTTGCAGATAAGCTGATTTTTAACCCTTGTATTTCAGAAACAGCTGAACATTTTTTATAAAGACCAATTCAAAAAATGATTTTTTTAAGCCAAAAATGAAATCATAAAAAAATATTCCTGAGGGTGACTGAACAATGGAACTGACCCTATTATTAAGGAAGGTTGTTCATAGAAACATTCTTTGTGGACTGAGAACATAAAGTGGCCCTGGTAAAAAAATAAAAGTGGCCCCACGTTGTAAGGGGGGTCCAAACTGACAGAAGGCAGAGCAACACAAGTAGGCAGGGTCAGAAATACCATAACACAAAATACCGTCCCAGCAGTACTGTATACCACAGTGCAGCATAATATATTGTCCCAAAAGCAGTCCCTCTGTGGTGGCCATCAATAGCTGCCATCTTCTGTCCTCCATCGGTTGTCTCTGGTTAAGATATGGAGCAGGGGGCTTAGGAGGTGAGATGGGCCACAGCAGCTGAATTCAGGAGGACATGTGTGGTCGCTGGATGGTACATGAGTACCTGATTCTCAGTGTTAATTACAGCAAAGAGATCATTAGGTACGCTCCTGTTTCCGGATAATTGTCCTGTGTAAACAAGCCGCTGATTACCTGATGGACGAGCCAATTCTCATACATTGGGTGATCATCGTATCTTTTGGCCTGCACCCAAAATCGTTTCTGGGTGGCAGATCGTCCAGTGTAAACAGGGATCCACTCCAAAGAAACAATAAATCTGTATGGAGATGAAATACTGCAGGAGCGATCGCTCGTCACCATACCTAGAAGCTGATTGCTGCGTGTAGATCAGGCAATTATTGTGCACGTTTGGCTTGTTCCTGATAATTACCTGGAGAATCTTCCTGTGTGTTTCTACACTGGGAGCTTATCTGCTGGTATACAAGCACCGATTGGTTATCTAGTGTGCTGACAGGCACTCATTTAGTACATTTAAATGTAACAGTCTTCCTACTGAATGATCGTTCCTATGATCATTTGTTCCCATTCAGTTTGCATTTGTAGGCAGCCCCTGTTGACGTCAGATCTTCTGCCAACAGACAAGCAATTGTTCGCCTGCATAAAAGATGTGATTGTCCGTCAGACAAGTGTTTGCTAGTTTTTCGGGTGATCAGCAGAATGCTTACAGAGGGCAGTGATTGGGAAAGGATATTGATAGGAGTGGGTGTTCTTGTAGAAAGGGTTTATACAGAGTGAAGAACGGCTACAAAGAGCATTGTGGCCCCTGATCAAATATATTACATTAAAGTACCCCCCAAGGCTATGATGATGTGGACAGAGAGGGCAATGTGTGTACCACCTAGGGGCAACGTTATATACCACCCACTCTTTTACAGATAGCCTGTTTCTTTCTATTGGGCAGGGGCCATAGACTCTACAGAGAAACTTCCCAGTGGGCTGATGCCCAGGGGTGCCACCCAAGCCCTCCTCACCTCCGCTGGCCGGGTACATATTGATCTGATGCTCTCAGAAGTAATTAACTCTAGGAGCATCAGGTAGTTATGCACCTGGCTGTCAGCCATAGATGCCCTCCGGAATTTAATTGTATTGTTGTCCTCAGGATGGTCATACGGTTGAATACCGTGGTGGGGTTTGGGAGCCCATAATTTGAAAAAAAAAAAGCAAGTAAGGCATTGTGTGACCAAAAAATGGCACCCTCCCCCAAAGAAAATATTTTAAAAAAACATAATTTTCATGAATTTTTCAAGCAAAAAAAAAAAAAAAAGCTCTAAGGGCTGTTTCACATGAGCGAGTTTTCCATCCGGAGGTGACGCGTGTAGTGAACACAAAGCATCCGGACTGAATCCTGACCATTCATTTTGAGAAGTCTGTGTATCGTTGTACACCCATCATCTCTGCGTTCAGGAGAAATCGCAGCATGTTCTATATTCTGGCTGAAGTGAATGGTGTTTGTGTGAAAAACGGAAGGCATCCAGACGCAATGTGTTTCTCACGGATGGTAGCCAGGAGATGGAGACTGTTATTCTTCAGGTTTTCTTTAAGCGCGTGAAAAATGCAAACAATACAGAGGGAAAAACCGTGCACACTGAACGCAATCGCTGAAAAAAAAAAAACGATATCAGAACGTGTCTCCTAGTTCGTGTCTGCACATGCTTGATCAATGGAAGGACAAGGGCACTCAGTTATGGTTGACAGAGAAATTGGTCCCATTAGAGCTAATATGGCTGACGGGGTAGAAACTAAAGGCTGGAGCACAAAAATCTGAATCTACAAGAGAGAGGCTGCACGTAAGGATTCAGGAGCAACTACCATCAGAATGTTTTATCATATGTTAATATTCGATGTTGTTTTTTTTTTTTTTGCAACAAATTTTTTTTTTTTTTTTTGCAGTCACTCAGTGTATTCAGGTTCCTGTCCTGACTCTTTAACTTAGGCCCCTTTCACACGAGCGACTTTTCCGTACTGGTGTAATGCGTGATATGAACGCATAGCACCTGCACTGAATCCTGACCCATTCATTTTTTTCACACATCAGTTCTGCGTTGTTTGAAAAACGCTGCATGTTCTATATTCTGCGTTTTTCACGCTGCCCTGGCCCCATAAAAGTAAATGGGGCTTCAGTGAAAAACGCATTGCATCTGGAAGCAAGTGCAATGCGTTTTTAACTGATGGTTGCTACGAGATGTTGTTTGTAAACCTTCAGTTTTTTATCACGCGGGTGAAAAACGCATCAAAACGCATTGCACCCGCGTGGAAACAACTGAACGCAACTGCAGACAAAACTGAACTTGATTGCAAAATGGTGCGAGTTTCACTGAACACACCCTGAACGCATCCGGACCTAATCCGTCACGCTCGTGTGAAAGAGGCCTTACTCCTTTGTTTGGACCTTTAGCACAGCAGACAGCCTCACTTGACTTACCATACACTGTGGTCAGAGAGCGCCCCCTGTAGTGAGTGACTCAATTAGAGCAGCACACAGTACACTGCACGGCTCTTCTTTATTGAGACTTATCAATAGAACTGTTATCCCAATTCTACTAATCTACTAGTAGGCCCCTTTCACACGAGCGAGTTTTCTGCGCGGGTGCAATGCGTGACGAGAACGCAGAGCACCCGCACTGAATCCTGACCCAATCATTTCAATGGGTCTGTTTACATGAGCGTTTTTTTTATATGCATTAGTTCTGCGTTGCGGCAAAAAAACGCAGCCTTTTCTATATGTTCTGCATGTTCTATGTTCATATGTCATATGCATATGTTCTGCGTTTTTCATGCATTCCTGGCCCCATAGAAGTGAATGGGGCTTCAGTGAAAAACGCATTGCATCCGGAAGCAAGTGCGGGTGCGATGCGTTTTTCACTGAGGGTTGCTAAGAGATGTTGTTTGTAAACCTTCAGTTTTTATCACGCGTGTGAAAAATGCCTCAAAACGCATTGCACCCACGTGGAAAAACCTGAACAACTGAACGCAATCGCAGACAAAACTGACTGAACTTGCTTGCAAAATAATGCGAGTTTCACTGAACGCATCCGGACCTAATCCGTCACGCTCGTGTGAAAGAGGCCTTACACAAGCAGGTAACGTTCTTTTCACAGCAGCGGTAAACTTACAGAGGCCTACTTATCTATATAACGGTTTTATCTCTGTTCTCACTTCTACGGGAGGACAGTATTTTGTATATAAAGAGGTTGTGCCAAGTATGAAAGTTATCCTCTATCCACAGGATACGGGATAACTAATTCATCGGTGAGGGTCCAACTGCTGGGACCCCCATTATCCTAAGAAGGGGGATCCCATGTGCCCTGCAGCTGTACTGTATTGATGCTCAATGGGACTGCTATAAATCTCTTGTGGCATAACTTTTAAAGAGCAAACCTTTGCATCAAATTTTAATATGATTCCCTAAATTTTCCCCATTTCTATTTTACTTTTACCTCTCTAAAGTGCAACATTCCCTGTGCGCTTAAAGGGAGTCTGTCACCTCCATATGGCCATATACAGTGCTTACATGGCTCTGTAGCACACCTATACAGGATTGTAACGGTACCTTTATTCTTTGTCTTTAGACTTGTACAAGCAGGAAAAACCAAGTTTAATTCATATGCAAATGAGCACTCGCAAGTGCCCAGGGGCGGCGTTCAGTGTGTAGGTGCCCAGGCTGCTCTGCCTTCTTTTCACTTTACTCCTCCCCAGTCTCTTCCTTTGCCCTATCGATGAGGCAAGAGACTTGGAGGGCGGGCAAAGGAAGAGACTGGGGAGGAGTAAAGTGAAAAGAAGGCAGAGCAGCCTGGGCACCTACACACTGAACACCGCCCCTGGGCACCTACACACTGAACGCCGCCCCTGGGCACTTGCGAGTGCTTATTTGCATATGAATTAAACTTCATTTTTCCTGCTTGTACAAGTCTAAAGAAAAGAACAAAGGTACCGTTACAATCCTGTATAGGTGTGCTACAGAGCCATGTAAGCGCTGTATATGGCCATATGGAGGTGACAGACTCTCTTTAAAACTCAGTTCTCCATACACCCCTGACAGCTCAACGGAGTATGGGCTGTGAAGTTTATGAATGGGGCCTCAGCAGCGCAGGAAGTACGGGCAGGAGCGCATATTGCTGCTCCTGCCCATGCTCCCCGGAGGATTACTAACTCCTGGCATAGCACATGGGTACCCTGTACCCATCTACTATGTCAGGATTAGCTGAGCGGAGCGGCTCCTGCTTCTGCCTGCCCCGCTAACCTAAGAGCTGACATGCAGGATTCTTAGCTTAGCCAAGCAGGCACAGGCAGGAGCCCGCTGCGCTCAGTTAATCCTGGCATAGTAGATGGCTACAGAGTACCCATATGCTATGCAAGGAGTTAGTAATCCTCCGGGGGGTACAGGCAGGAGCAGCAATGTGCGCTCCTGCCCGTACTCACAGCGCTGCTGCAGCCCCATTCATAAACTTCACACTCCGTACACCGCTGAGCTGTCAGCGGTGTATGGAGAACTGAGTTTTAAGAGCACAGGGAATGGTGCACTTTAGGTAGGGAAAAGACTAAGAAAAATACAAAATGAATAAATAAAGCATATTAGAAAATGGTTTTTTTTCGGGCATTAGGAACATCTTATTAAAATTTGATGCAAAGGTTTAGTTACTCTTTAATAAATCAAATCTATTTGTTTGGTCGGCACTCCGAGAAACAGCGGTGCACATGGCAGGGTCAATCGCGATATACTGCAAATAGGAAATATCCCGGCACTCGGATCATTCCAAGTGTTTATTCAGACATCAGTTACGATACTTATTGTAACTTTTTTTTTTAATAGCGAAGTTCTGCCAAAAATTCTATAGTTTTTAAAATGAATATTGATTAAAAAGAAAAAACCCTTTCGGACCGAAGTGTCCTTCTAAAAGGGTTGTGCAGTGCAAAGATATCAATGACTTGTCCTCAGGAGAGGTCATCAATATCAGATTGGCAAGGTCTGACTCCCGGCACCTCGGCTGATCAGCAATTTGTCAGGGTAGCGGCGACTGTGCGATCGCTGCTTCTGCTTGTGTGTCGCCCCGCTTGCGCAGTGTAATTACAATTGTTTGTCCCATTCAAGTGAATATACTGTCATTACACTGCACGCCCACTGCTAATGAGACAGCGCTACCCCTTCAAACTGCTGATTGGTGGGGGTGCTGAGAGTCAGTGTAGTCAATGGGGATGCGGAAGTTCGCGGCATCTTCCGGCTGTGCCGGATACTTGAACTCCGGCAGACTATTCCTCTGCCGAAACAGCCTGACGGATTTCACAAAGCAGATGTGAACGTAGCCTTAGGATACTATGAGGATAAAGATAAGGTGTACGTGAAGAAACTATTATCATCTAGAGTCGGAGAACTTGTTCTACATTTTATGAAGATCAACACAAAGTGTGAAGAGGAGCATGGCGAGAACCACTTAGGTGCGTGAAGGATTCTTGAAAGAAATGTCATGCTAATTGTCCCATCGTACGCTAATGCTTTTTGTGTTTTTATTGAAATCTTTCTTGTAAATTCTTATTTTTAGACTTCAAGTACGTATTTATTTCTATGCAAACACTAAAAGAAAGTCTGCAAGTTCCATCAGTTATAAAGATGATACACATCATGATAAAAAGTACACGCTCCGCCTACATGGAGCAATTTAGTAGGTGACTCAAATTCTTGACGTATTCACGGACTAAATCTTTTGCATGTTCAATGAGTTATTTTGAATATATCCAAGTACAAAAGTGGCATTTTGCTTTAAAAACAAACAAATATGCATAGAAAACAAACTTGTGGCGGCTTTTCTTTTTTATGGCGGCAGTACTATGCCATTGACAATGAAATATAACAGTGTCCTTCTGTAGCAGTCAGCACCAATGAGAAGACCTCCTCTGTAGACAATCTTATGTCATCTTACCGCTGCTGTGAGCGTAGCGTCTGATGTTCTATTTGGTCACTACCGGGGGCTCTCTCTGGTCGTAGTTAGAGTCTGACGTAGTTAAAGGGGTTTTACAGAGGATAGGTCATCAGTATCTGATAGTGGTGGCCGACACTCAGGAACCCCGCCAATTGGCTGTTTGAGAAGACAGAGGCGCTCTCAGTAGCACCCCGGCCTTCTCGCTGCTTTCCCTAGGCCAGGGATGCCCAACCTGCGGCCCTCCAGCTGTTGCAAAACTACAACTCCCAACATTCCAAGACAGCTATCAGCCTACAGCAGGGCATGATGAGAGTTGTAGCTGCCCTAGGCCATGTGATGTCACGGTCATTGGCGAATGTGGAGGAGCCGCGATGTACTGATGTCTGAATAAACACTTGGAATGATCCGAGTGTCGGGATTTTTCCTATTTGCAGTACGTGTGTTTGGTTTCCAGAGAGAAGGCCGCAGCACTAATGTCTTCTCAAACGTCTGATTGGCAGGGGTCCCGGCTGTTGGACCTCCACTGATCAGATAATGATGACCTATCCAGAGCATAGGTCATGAGTTATAAAATCCACTCGAAAAGGGTTGGCCAAAACAATCCAAGCTAGGGCTCATCCACACGTGCGTTACCCGGCTGTGCCCATATTGCAGCCCGCAAACAGCGGATCCACAATATGCGGGCACCGGCCGCGTGCTCACCACATCACGGATGCGGACCCTTTCACTTGAATGGGTCCGCAATCCGGAAGGTGCTGTGTGGAACAGAGGCACTACAGAGCGCTTCCTTCTCTCTGCGCCTTCGCACCGCAGAAAAAATAGAACATGTTCTATTTTTTTTGCGGTGCGGATAGATCATGGACCCATTCAGTTGAATCCATTGAATGTGTCTGGATCCGTTGGGGCAGCCGTACGGATAGTGCCTGTGCA
The DNA here is from genome assembly GCF_014858855.1 of Bufo gargarizans. NCBI lineage: Eukaryota > Metazoa > Chordata > Amphibia > Anura > Bufonidae > Bufo > Bufo gargarizans. The sequence continues at coordinate 1,462,959 of NW_025334069.1, read as the reverse complement.
TGAGACCTTAAAAGGGGGCTCAAGTCCATGCTGTACCCCAGTAATCCGACATGTATTGTTCAGCTCACCTGCGCTGCTTGTCACAAGGCCACTTCTTCAATGGAAACTTCAATGGGCCTTGTGACGAGCAGCTCAGGCGAGCTGGAGGTTACATGTGTGATTAGTGCGGCACAGCTTGATCTGCTCATTTAGCCCGAATTCTTTTAGGGTGGCCAATCCAAGTGCTTGCTGTGCCAAAAGTCCAAACAAAGAGGAAGGTAAGGAGTCCGGGCAGCAAGTACAATATGTGGACTGACGTCCAACAATTATATCCAGAAAACCATCTTCCTGTTTTTTTTTATCAATTAATATGTCATAAAGAAAATTATGATGGAAGTGTCCCTGTAACCTCAGGATTATTGGGTGTATAATAATATCACAGGGCAGCTTTACCCCAGTCTAGTTCATGGGACAAAAATAATCACAGGGTGTTAATAAATATAAACCTCTACAAATAGCCTTCAGCTATTGCAAAACTACAACTCCCAGCATGCCCTAATAGCTGTAGGCTGTCCAAGCATGTTGAGAGTTGTAGTTTTGCAACAGCTGGAGGGCCACAGGTTGAGTGTGCCTGACTTATGTTGGTAAACAGCTCATTTTAGACCCTACAGCTACCTGCGCACGTTGCAGATTACGTGAAAACCCGCCATGTATTACAGTACCAGCTAATGAGATGTCACAAATCTGATGCACACCTTGTGTATATTTTACATGCCGAAATTGATCTGCCGTGTTATTACAATCCGCATCTTGTCAATTGTGCAATTCAGCACCTTCTGTAGAGTAGTTTTCCCCATAGACTTCAATGAGGTTGTCAAAATCCGCACTAAAAAGTAAACAAAAATGCACCAAAACTGTGATAAATAGCAAGGATTTCATGTGAATTTTCTGCATACAAATACACAGAATGTGCAGGTAGACTACGGCGTCCTTCACACACATATTTGATGTAGCCGCTGATCAGTGGGGGTGCAGGGAGTCGGACCCTACTGATCTAATATTGATGACCTATCCCTTCAACGCAATAATTTTTTGCCCAAAAATCATTTAGCTGCATTTATATGTGTTTGTGCCTGAACTATGATTCATGTGGTTGTCCAGCGTAAACGCTTTCATTCTTGTCGACCCACATTCCTGGTTACACATGGCGTTTTCTCATTTGTTTTAAGTGAACAAAAAAGTCATAGCTCTTGGAATGCGATAAAAAAAAAAAATGTGTGTGTTCACTAAGGGGTAATGATTTGCCCTACAGGACACCACAGGGAGGCTCCTGCTCCGGCCGCTTGTCTTACAGCAAAGGACAGTGAGGAGGAGGAGGGACATGATGACCACCTGGAACATAGAGAAAAAAGAGAGAGAGATTACAATTTAATAGTAAGCAAGATTGGAGCAAGGAAAAGTATGAGATAAAGGGAGGAACTTATAAACTCCTAAACATTGAAATTGCAGCACCAAGAAGGTAGCAGGTGTCTTTAAGATCTGCAGATGAGGAAATTTTCAATCTGTGGCCTCATAAAAGCCAGATTGAAAGCAAAGTTTTTAGCCACAAAAATCAGATCAAGTCATGTGGGATGATTGTCCGAAGCCCCCTGTTTGTCAATGTGCCGGTAAGGCTCGGTCACATCAGGTTTTTGTCCTACGGTTAATTTATAAGTTTGAAAAAAAATGGATACAAAAGCTCGTACACTGCTGTTCCATACTGCAGAGTAAAAAAAGTATACAGATACGTTTTTTACAATGGAACTCTATGGTGATGTATGCAACCGTATGGCATCTGCTTAAAGAGGTTGTACGGGTTCAGAGCTGAACCCGGACATACCTCCATTTTCCCCCAGGCAGCCCCCCTGACTTGAGCTGCTCTTTTTTGCCCTGCACTAAATCGGGCAGGGCAAAGGCATTTTCAAGAGTTCCGGTGACGTACCTGGCTCTCCATGGGGTTGCCAGGAAGCCTGGTGACATCACCGAAACTGATGGGTGGGCTTTAGTGCTGCCCTAGCCAGTAAAATGGCTAGGGCAGCACTAAAGCACGCCCATCAGAGCTGTCACCGAACACACTGCCAGGCGGAAGCTTCCGTCCGGCAATGTGTTATTGTAAACAAAAGGGCAAGGGCGTGCATCGGAGCATGAGATGCTCCGATGCCAACATCAGAGGTGCTGCTTGGGTGAAAATAAGGGTATGTCCGGGTTCAGCTCTGAACCCGGACAACCCCTTTAAGGTATATGTTAAAAATTTGACAAAAACGTGATGGTCAGGATCCGTTAAATGAGAGACCTTGGTTTATCATTCCAGCAGATCGCTACAGGCCTAGGATGAGATGTCAAGAACAATGACAGCCGGAGATGCCCAGAGATCAGGAGAGGGCTGGCAGCCTTAGTCCTGGGGGGCAAATCCAGTCAAGTGGCCCATTTTTAGCCCCGCCTATTATTAAAAGCCCCTCCTACATATAATAGGCCACTCCCAACAAACACTGTACAGCTGACATTCTATAGTTGAGGCCTGTCTCTACACATCATACAGAGAGGGGAGGTCTGTCCTGGCTGCACTGTCTGCTTCACATTATACAATAAACAGCAGGCTACAGCCAGGAAGCTCCTCCGCTCTCCTCCCTCTTGTGGTTCCCCCCACCATCTGCCACCCGCCCGTGGCCTGCTGCCCCCCTTTGGCCGTTCTCACCCAGCTCTGAATCCTCCTTCTGCAAATGGCAGGGGATGGAGCCGCAGCATCTCCTCTCCTACATAGCGCCCCATACCTCTTACATCCAGTGATGTCACCTATGTTGTAGACGTTCTCTTTCCTCATCTTCTCCATTCAGACCAGACCGCCATGATGATTTTTCTGCCATGTCCAGTCTCTGCATAGATTGACAAACAGACATTAGTTTCCCACATTTTCATCATCTTCTGAACACCCTTTCCTGCCACCCCCAATACTATACTGCAGAAACAGTGCCTCTGGAAATACTACTACCACACAGATAGTGCCCCCAATACTGTGCCCGCTGTGCCCCCAATACTATACTGCAGAAACAGTCCCTCTGGAAATACTACTACCACACAGATAGTGCCCCCAATACTGTGCCCGCTGTGCCCCCAATACTATACTGCAGAAACAGTCCCCCTGGAAATACTGCTACTACACAGATAGTGCCCCCAATACTGTGCCCCCAATACTATACTGCAGAAACAGTCCCCCTGGAAATACTGCTACTACACAGATAGTGCCCCCTTCAACAATTATTGGCACACAGTGCTCTAAAAAATAACTGCACCCAGACAATAATAGTATAAAGATAATGTCCCCCAAAAATAATTGTGCTAAGCTGATACTGTGCCAGGGTGCCCCCCAAAGTAACAGTACTCCCCAAAATACCACCAATAGAAATAATTCTCCCCCCCATTGTGCCAGCTCCCCCATAGTGCCAGCTCCCCCCATAGTGCCATCTCCCCTGCCCCTAAGTGCCAACTTCGCCTATAGTGCCAGCTCCCCCCGCAAAGACAAAAAAACAAAAACACTAATACTTACCTCCATCAGCAGCGATGCAGGCCTCTTCCGGCCTGTGTCCCGCGCTGTGTGCTGCGCGGCTCAGGCGGCGCAATGATAATGATGTCATTGCGCCGCCTGAGCCGGCCTCTGATAGGCTGCAGGCATTAGTGCCTGCAGCCTATCAGAAGAACAGGGGAGGGAGATGCCTCTCCCTCCCCTGCCCCACAGCACAGCCATCTGTATCGCTGTCCTGAGAACGGCGATACAGATGAATATGGAGATGAGCGCTTCCTACAGCCCCCCCCCACCACCGCCGCAATTACATCCAGCGCCGCCTGTGGTGATTGGTGGTGAGGCCCTGAGGAATAAAAAATAAATAAATAAATTATTTGTTAAAGACGGACGTTTTTTTAGGGTGGCCTGGGGGGGCAATTGCCTCCCTGCCCCATGTCCCAGCCCGCCCGTGCCAGAGGTGGACCTGTGCATGAACGGATCGTCTAAGAAGAAGAATGGCGCGTAGTTATCCATTCTGTACTGCATGTGTAATTAGACTTCACATCCCAAGCCTAGGGCTTCAAACAATGTCTACATGAACCATCAAAAGGAGTTTGCATGACATTGGGCTATGAGACAGATGTCCAACTACAGATGTTCCATTGACCTCACACCACCGCTCTAAAAGGTCATCATGGAGCACAGCAAGACGGCAATGGAGGCTGGAATGGAGGTCTATCCTCTTCAGCAATAAATTCCTCTTTTGTCTCGAATGCAATAATGATAGACGGGGATTGGTCTGGAGACCACGTGGGAAATGCCATTAAGAGGCCTTCACAAGGGAACATCACACCGATCCTAGTCCCAGGATCATGGTGTGGGGTGGTATAATGTACGGGAGCCAGACCCCTCTAGTCTTCATTTCAGGGACACTAACAGCTCTGCATTACATTGATTTTGTCGTGGAACCAGTGGTACGCCTATTTCTCCAAAGTGTCCCAGGATCCGTTTTTTAAGTACATTAGTAGGTTGTGGAGCCTTACAAAGCAAGCGAAAAATGTATAACCAGATAACGCCTTTAAGCCACAAAAGAGTATATCCAACCTATGTTGTTTCTGCATTTGCACAGGTGATAAGACAAGAAATGCACATACAGTAGCAGATTTATAGTCTTTTCTGCTGTAAAACTACCATTGACGGTAAAATATTATCTAACCTGCTGTTCCGTGATTGCAGAGTGGTAGTAATCTCGAGAGCAGAAACCCCAGAAAAGACAATTCCTTTAATTTTCCTACAAATAACCCTGCCTTTAAGGACAATACAGTTATCTTATTAATGTTCTTCAGGTCTGAATAGAGGTATATAGTGTACTCAGTCTAGGTTCCAGCATAAAAAAAGGACTAAATAGCGGCACGATGCTGGAAACCTAACAAACCTCATTATAGTGAATGGGATCTGTCAGGCGCCAGCAGAGACCGGCATAGGCCAGATATGGCGGCTCTGGTGTTCTGTTCTATGCCAGAACCAAACACTGGAATATGATTGCAGCTATGCACCTAGTCTTAAAGGGATTTTCCTTTTTTTTTTTTTGTCTCTAGTCACATGACAAGTTGCTCAAAGTCTGTGAGGGAGCAGGGCAGCAAGTGCTCAATATTCCTGCAGCGCCACTTAGGGGGGAAATTAAGTATTACATCATTTTATTTTATTTTCAACTCAATGACTGTGTAATGCATAGATGTGCTAGATCGTCCAGAAAGGTACGCTTTGTAGCCACTCTGTGCACTGGCTAAGGATCCTGAACAAGAGACCCCCTCTCAGCACTGTTTAATTTTGAATATGGATTTTCTGAAGCCAGACACACACAAGCGTGTGTCAGTGTGAGGTCTAGTTCTGGCCTCCGCTCCTCTGACAGGATCACATAAAATTAGGCCTCATGCGCACGAACGTTGTTTGGGATTTTGCAGCTCGGATGCGGACCCATTCATTTCAATGGGGCCACAAAAAATGAGGAAAGAACTCCGTGTGCTGTCCGCATCCATATGTTCATTCCCCGCAAAAAAAATATAGAACTGGTCTATTGAGGGCCAGACCTTCCATTCCACAAAATATGGAACGCACACAGCCAGTATCTGTGTTTTGCAGATCCGTGATTTGCAGACCGCAAAACAAGGTACAGCCATGTGCATGAGGCCCTATAATGATTTGTTAGGCTGTGTGACCCTGAGAGTCCTGGAATCTATTGATTTACACTGACATAATGCTGTCAGTATAATTCAGTAGATTCCCGGTCTCACAGGGACACACAGTCTAAGAAATCATTGTCAGGGCTCATGCACACGACCGTATGTATTTTGCGGTCTGCAAAACACAGATCCGCCCAAAAAAAAAAAACAGATAACATAAATGTGACATCTGTGTACCATTCGTATTTTTTGCGGATCCATTGTTATATTGCCTGTCCTTGTCCACAAAACAGACAAGAATAGGACATGTTTTTGTTTTTTTGCGGAACGGACTTGCGGACATATGGATACGGAATGCACACATTTCCGCATCATTGAAATGAATGGTTCCGCCCGGCAGTGTGTTTGGTGACGTCACCGGCTCTGATGGGCGAGCTTTAGCCGTTTTATTGGCTAGGGTCACCGGGCTTCCTGACTGCCCCATGGAGAGCCCCGGTACATCACCGGATCTCCAAAAAATGCCTTTGCCCTGCGCGATTTAGCGCAGGGCAAAGGAGAGCCTCGGAGCATGAACTGCTCCGATGCTCAAGTCAGGGGGGTTGCCGGGGTGAAAATAGAGGTATGTCTGGGTTCAGCTCTGAACACGGACAACCCCTTAAAGTAATAGGCATCCTATTAAGAAGAGCCATTCCTTTTTAATCTCCTATAGAAATGTGCTATCCTTGTCTGCAAAATGAACAAGTATAAGACATGTTCTATCTTTTTTTGCGGGGCTGCAGAACGGACATACGGATGCAGACAACACATGGTGTGCTGTACGCATCTTTTGTACCCTCATTGAAATGAATAGGTCCACATCCAATCCGCAAAAAATGCATACCGGATATGGACCAAAAACACAGTCGCATGCAGGAGGCCTAACTACCATGTTCAGGTCAGACTGCAGCTGGCAGTAACTCTGTAAGATCATGGTAGGTTGTCCTAGGTATGTGGAGCCATGCTGACTGCAAAACAAAAGAATGTATCAATACATCATAAAAAAATTCTCCATCACATATAATAATGATAATCAACCACATGATTAAACACCTGGACAAAATATATATGTGCATATATATATATATATATATATATATATAAAAATATATATATATATATATATAGAGTTAAATATGAATATAGTGTGAATATTTAAATGAAAACAATTCATAACCCTATATTTAATCACCAATTAACCCTGAACAATAGAGGACATAAAAATACAAATTATATACATAAATAATTCATAATACATTAAATATAAATAATAAATGCATAATGCATGATTCCAAATTACACCCATATAATCATTTATTTAAAAATGTGAAAAAATACAAATAAATTATAAATATAGATATAAAATCAATTCATAATTAATTATTACATACCCAAATGACCACGTATGAATATATTTTAGACATAATGTATAATGATAGATACAGTCTATATCATATGCTGCACCAATTTGTAATAAATTATTCCAATATATATTATAATAGGGTGTATCCAAACGATCATGAAGTATATAACATGATTTTAAATGAAAAAAACGAAAGAAAAGAGTGACCTACATAGTGATCGTGGAACCTAAACATTGAGAAATGCATGGGCCTGCACCGGGAAACCATGAAAAAAAGAAAAAGACAAAGACAGAAAAGAGAGGCAAAATAAATACTCATGTTTTGTGAAAAATTGCATTGTAACAAAATTCATTTATAAAGTATCCAACACATATGAACTGATATAAAGGTCCATCATCTAAGGAAGGTAGCTTCAGAAGCCTCTTCACAAATGTCTATGGCCACAATTCTATGGTACTGTATAAATCCCAGATGTGAGCTTACAAAAATCCAATCTGGGATTTTACAGTTGCACGAAAAAGTATGTGAACCCTTTGGAATTATATGGATTTCTGCACAAATTGGTCATAAAATGTGATCTGATCTTCATCTAAGTCACAACAATAGACAATCACAGTTTGCTTAAACTAATAACACACAAAGAATTAAATGTTACCATGTTTTTATTGAACACACAATGTAAACATTCACAGTGCAGGTGGAAAAAGTATGTGAACTCCTAGACTAATGAGATCTCCAAGAGCTAATTGGAGTGAGGTGTTAGCCAATTGGAGTCCAATCAATGAGATGAGATTGGAGGTGTTGGTTAGCTTTTGGAGGTGTTGGAGGTGTTGGTGGGGTTTGCTTTTCACAAGAAGCATTGCCTGATGTGAATGATTCCTCGCACAAAAGAGCTCTCAGAAGACCTACGATTAAGAATTGTTGACTTTCATAAAGCTGGAAAGGGTTATAAAAGTATCTCCAAAAGCCTTGCTGTTCATCAGTCCACGGTAAGACAACATGTCTATAAATGGAGAAAGTTCAGCACTGCTGCTACTCTCCCTAGGAGTGGCCGTCCTGTAAAGATGACTGCAAGAGCACAGCGCAGACTGCTCAATGAGGTGAAGAAGAATCCTAGAGTGTCAGCTAAAGACTTACAAAAGTCTCTGGCATATGCTAACATCCCTGTTAGCGAATCTACGATACGTAAAACACTAAACAAGAATAGATTTCATGGGAGGATACCACAGAGGAAGCCACTGCTGTAAAAAAAAAACATTGCTGCACGTTTACAGTTTGCTCAAGAGCAACTGGATGTTCCATAGCAGTACTGGCAAAATATTCTGTGGAAGGATGAAACCAAAGTTGAGTTGTTTGAAAGAAACACAGAACACTATGTGTGGAGAAAAAGAGGCACAGCACACCAACATAAAAACCTCATCCCAACTGTGAAGTATGGTGGTGGGGGCATCATGGTTTGGGGCTGCTTTGGCAGGGCCTGGACGGATTGCTATCATCTAAGGAAAAATGAATTCCCAAGTTTATCAAGACATTTTGCAGGAGAACGTAAGGCCATCTGTCCACCAGCTGAAGCTCAACAGAAGATGGGTTTTGCACAGGACAACGACCCAAAGCATAAAAGTAAATCAACAACAGAATGGCTTAAACAGAAGAAAATATGCCTTCTGGAGTGGCCCAGTCAGAGTCTTGACCTCAACCCAAATGAGATCCTGTGGCATGGCCTCAAGAAAGCGATTCACACCAGATATCCCAAGAATATTGCTGAACTGAAATAGTTCTGTAAAGAGGAATGGTCAAGAATTACTCCTGACCGTTGTGCACGTCTGATCTGCAACTACAGGAAATGTTTGGTTGAAGTTATTGCTGCCAAAGGAGGTTCAACCAGTTATTAAATCCAAGGGTTTGCATACTTTTTCCACCTGCACTGTAAATGTTTACATGGTGTTCAATAAAAATATGGTAACATTTAATTATTTGTAAAGCAACACTGGAAAATGCCGCGCTCTTCCACAGGAAGCCAGGAGCCCGGACCTCGCCCTGAACCTTGGGCGCACAACGGATCCCAAAAGAAAGAAAGATGGTCCAGCTTCACTGAAAAATACTTGAGGCTTTATTCAATCCCGTGCAGATAAAAACCAACATACAGCAATGCAGAAAATCGACCGGTTTTGGATCACTGTAGATGCGGATCCTTAGTCATGATGTGCATCAGTAGGAGGTGAGGTCGAGACTAAATAGTGAACCACCAAACACAGGTGATCACAATCAGGTACAGGACACACCTCCTGATGACATCCTTCACAGATTAAATGCATAGTAATTACAACATGCCAAAAAACTGAAAAATAAGATAACATTTACAAATTGCAATGATAAAAAAAAAGAGGCGTAAACATATTAGTAATGTAGAATAGTATCATGATGTCTGTTCAGTCCTGATGGTATCCGTGAGCCTAATTTGAAAATCCAAAAGCACTCACGATTGAGCAACTTTTTCTTGTGATCACCGCCTCTGTTTGGTCTGTTAACCCTTTTCACTCCTTGTACTGACATGCTATCTGTATTACCATCATGAACCGCAGCAAAATGCAAGCTAGCGGCAGAAACATTTTTTATTTTAGCATGAGGTACATCAGAGATGTGACGGCAAATTCAAATTTTCAAACAGTTGGATGTGCACCCGACGTACTGTAAATTACACAGAGAGCATGTTATGCAATATACCACATATGTGGTGTTGCAATTGATGTATTGCTGAATAGTATGAGTGGTGTGGTTACTTGTAGACACAATATGCGAGCCCATCCTCATATATGAGCAACATGTACATATTTTATGCCCAAATTTAAAATTTCCTATGTTTCTTAGCCAAGTAGGCTGGGAGCCAGGTTTATCCTGGTATAGAGAGGGGCTCACCATATTTGCTAAAGTTACAGCACGTCAGGCAACACATCTAACACCGCTTTTTACAACGTCACCCCACGCTTGGTCATATTTGAGAAGATGAAGATGTCTTTTGACAATATTACATATTTGTGAATATTCACAACTACAAACCGGATTCCAAAAAAGTTGGGACACTATACAAATCGTGAATAAAAGCTGAATGCAATGATGTGGAGGTGCCAATTTCTAATATTTTATTCAGAATAGAACATAAATCACGGAACAAAAGTTTAAACTGAGAAAATGTACCATTTTAAGGGAAAAATATGTTGAATCAGAATTTCATGGTGTCAACAAATCCCCAAAAAGTTGGGACAAGGCCATTTTCACCACTGTGTGGCATCTCCCCTTCTTCTTACAACACTCAACAGACGTCTGGGGACCGAGGAGACCAGTTTCTCAAGTTTAGAAATAGGAATGGTCTCCCATTCTTGTCTAATACAGGCCTCTAACTGTTCAATCTTCTTGGGCCTTCTTTGTTGCACCTTCCCCTTTATGATGCGCCAAATATTCTCTATAGGTGAAAGATCTGGACTGCAGACTGGCCATTTCAGTACCCGCATCCTTCTCCTACGCAGCCATGATGTTGTGATTGATGCAGAATGTGGTCTGGCATTATCTTGTTGAAAAATGCAGGGTCTTCCCTGAAAGAGATGACGTCTGGATGGGAGCATATGTTGTTCTAGAACCTGAATATATTTTTCTGCATTGATGGTGCCTTTCCAGACATGCAGGCTGCCCATGCCACACGCACTCATGCAACCCCATACCATCAGAGATGCAGGCTTCTGAACTGAGCGTTGATAACAACTTGGGTTGTCCTTGTCCTCTTTGGTCCGGATGACATGGCGTCCCAGATTTCCAAAAAGAACTTTGAATCGAGACTCGTCTGACCACAGAACAGTCTTCCATTTTGCCACGCCTGAGCTTGTGGATCTTGCTTAGAAATGGCTTCTTCTTTGCACTGTAGAGTTTCAGCTGGCAACGGCGGATGGCACGGTGGATTGTGTTCACTGACAATGGTTTCTAGAAGTATTCCTGAGCCCATTCTGTGATTTCCTTTACAGTAGCATTCCTGTTTGTGGTGCAGTGTCGTTTAAGGGCCCGGAGAGCACGGGTATCCAGTATGGTTTTACGGCCTTGACCCTTACGCACAGAGATTGTTCCAGATTCTCTGAATCTTCGGATGATGTTATGCACAGTTGATGATGATAGATGCAAAGTCTTTGCAATTTTTCGCTGGGTAACACCTTTCTGATATTGCTCCACTATCTTTCTGCGCAACATTGTGGGAATTGGTGATCCTCTACCCATCTTGGCTTCTGAGAGACACTGCCACTCTGAGAAGCTCTTTTTATACCCAACCATGTTGCCAATTGACCTAATTAGTGTTAATTGGTCTTCCAGCTCTTTGTTATGCTCAAATTTACTTTTTCCAGCCTCTAATTGCTACTTGTCCCAACTTTTTTGGGATTTGTTGACACCGTGAAAATTTGAATCAACGTATTTTTCCTTTAAAATGATACATTTACTCGGATTAAACGTTTGATCTGTCATCTACGTTCTATTACAAATAAAATATTGACATTTGCCATCTCCACATCATTGCATTCAGTTTTTATTCACAATTTGTTTAGTGTCCCAACTTTTTTGGAATCCGGTTTGTATAACTCGTGGAGAAAGTAACTTGCTTCTCTTTATGACCAAGCCTGGGCGTTTTGTTGGGAAAGATTAAATTATCCCGAGACATGGTAGAAACCATATTCTTTGATCAGTTTAAAAGTCTGCTGGGATAATTCCTGGCTAGGAGGCGAGTGGTGACAGTATTCATTTCTTCAATGCAAGTTTCACTAGAGGAACAATTGCGCAAAGCGCGAATGTATTCGCCCCTAGGGATATTATGGACAGTGTGTGCAGGATGACAGGATCCCGCATATAGGATGGTATTTCCTGCGGTTTCCTTTCTGTGCGTACGACTGTGTACACGGCCATCCCCCACATCCCCCACTAAACACAAATCCAAAAAGGATATTAGGGTCTTATGAGAGTTTAAAGAAAAACATAAATTACAATTGTTAGCATTGAGGAAGGATCCGAATGATGGTACGGCCGCCACATCGCCCGACCAAACAAGGAGCAGGTCATCGATGTAGCGACCGTACCACCGGACGGATCCACTCCATGGGTTGGAATCAGAGAAAAGAAAATGATGTTCCCACCATGCCATATAAATGTTTGCAAGCGATGGTGAGAAACGGGCCCCCATAGAGACTCCTCTGCATTGGAGAAAAAATCTCCCATTGAACATAAAATAATTGTGTTGCATAAGAAATAATACAACTTTGCAGAGGAAATCTCTAAAGGGTAATGAGAAATTAGAATAAAAACCAACCCAAAGAGATAATAGCAAGATCCTGGGGGATAGCCGTGTACAGGGAAGCAACATCAGCCGAAATCCAAGAAAAATCAGAGGACCACTGGAAGGAATGAAATGCCTGCAAGACTGAGGTAGTATCCCGCAAAAAAACAGGAATACATTGCACTAGTGGTTGCAACATGCTGTCCACCCAGGATGACAAATTTTCCAAAAAAGACCCAATACCCAAAACTATAGGGCGCATGGGGGGAGGGAATCCCTCTTTATGTATCTTGGGGAGGGAATGGAAGATGGGGACCACTGGATAAGAGACAAAAATATAATCAAATTGTTTTTGGTCCAAGTAGCCACTATCCAGTCCCTCCTCCAAAATACTCCTCAAAAGGGTTTGGAAAGGAGCGGTGGGATCCTGAGTCAACCTGGTATAGGTGGCGGAATCAGAGAGCATAAGCTCATTTTGTGCGGCATACACGGGTCTGTCCAGGATGACCACCGCTCCCCCCTTATCAGCTTTTCTCACAATTATATCAGACATACTCTTCAGTTCTTTTAACGCTTTGCGTTCACTGGCCATGAGATTATTTTTGTTTTTATTTTTATTGTAATTTGTATCCCTACTCTGAAGCACCCTGATTTGATTATTTGTGTGTTATTAGTTTAAGCAGACTGTGATTGTCTATTGTTGTGACTTAGATAAAGATCAGATCACATTTTGTGACCAATTTGTGCAGAAATCCATATCATTCCAAAGGGTTCACATACTTTTTCTTGCAACTGTATATGTTCCCTAAAAATACAATGTGCTTGTTTCTCCAATCCCAAATGCTAATACAAATCCAGATGCTAAATAACCTAAAATAAGAATTAACCAAATTAGTGAAGAAAAAAAAAGTGAACAAACATGTGAGAAAAAAAATTAAAATATATATATATACAGTCCTGATCAAAAGTTTAAGACCACTTGAAAAATGGCAAAAAATCATATTTAGCATGGCTGGATCTTAACAAGGTTCCAAGTAGAGCTTCAACATGCAACAAGAAGAAATGGGAGTGAGACAAAACATTTTTTGAGCATTCAATATAATGAAAACAACTAATAAACTGAAACAGGCTGTTTTTCAGCTGATCAAAAGTTTAGGACCACACCTCCAAAAAAAAAACTAAACCCCCCCCCAAAACAGAAATCCAACTTCAAAATATGAACTCAGTAATGAGTAGCTCCGCCGTTATTGTTTATCACTTCCAAAATTCGTTTCAGCATGCTTGATGCAAGCGTTTCCATGAGGTGAGTGGGAACATTTCTCCAAGTGGTGAAGACGGCCACACGAAGGCCATCTACTGTCTGGGACTGTTGTCTATTTTTGTAAACTTCCCTTGCCATCCATCCCCAAAGGTTCTTAATTGGATTTAGATCAGGGGAACACGCAGGATGGGCCAAAAGAGTGATGTTATTCTCCTGGAAGAAGTCCTGCGGGCATTGTGTACTGTAGCGTTGTCCTGTTGAAAAACCCAGTCGTTACCATACAGACGAGGGCCCTCAGTCATGAGGAATGCTCTCTGCAACATCTGGACATAGCCAGCGGCCGTTTGACGCCCCTGCACTTCCTGAAGCTCTATTGTTCCACTGAAGGAAAAAACACCCCAGACCATTATGGCGCCCCCTACACTGTGGCGCGTAGAAAACATCTCAGGTGGGATCTGCTTGTCATGCCAGTAACGTTGGAAACCATCAGGACCATCAAGGTTACATTTTTTCTCATCAGAGAATAAAACTTTCTTCCACCTTTGAATGTCCCATGTTTGGTGCTCTCTTGCAAAGTCCAAAAGAGCAGTTCTGTGGCGTTCAAGGAGACGGGGTCTTTGAAGACGTTTTTTGTTTTTGAAGCCCTTCAGTCTCAGATGACGTCTGATGGTTATGGGGCTGCAGTCAGCACCAGTAAGGGCCTTAATTTGGGTTGAGGATCGTCCAGTGTCTTGACGGACAGCCAATTGGATCCTCCGGCTCAGTGCTGGTGGGGTCTTCCACTTGACTTTTTTGTTCCATAACCCTCAGGATCATTTAAGAAATTCCAAATGACTGTCTTACTGCATCCCACCTCAGCAGTGATGGCACGCTGTGAGAGACCCTGCTTATGCAGTTCAACAACCCGACAACGTTTAAAAAGGGAGATTTTTTTTGCCTTTGCCATCACAACGTGTGACTACCTGACAGAAAATGACAATAAATCCACATCTTTGCATAGATTTGGCCTTTTGAAGGCATGTGGTCCTAAAATTTTGATCAGTTGAAAATCAGCCTGTTTCAGTTTATTCGTTGTTTCCATTAAATTGAATGCTCAAAAAAAGTTTTGTCTCACTCATATTCTTCTTTTTGCATGTTGAAGCTCTATTTAAGATCCAGCCATGCTAAATATTATTTTTTGCAATTTTTTAAGTGGTCTTAAACTTTTGATCAGGACCGTATTATATATACATTGTCTTATTGTGCACAATAACCAGAAAAGGTTAATTCCTCATTTAAACCCTGCGGTGTAAGAGAACCCAGGTTAAAAATCCACCTGGATTCAGATCTAAGCAGTTGTTGTGATACAGGTGCTCCCCTAATATTATTACGAATGAGAACCAAGCCAACAATTTTCAAGCCACTACACCTACCTCCATCGTGTTCCAGACGAAGGTATTGGAACCCAACATGAATTGGCATACGTTGCAGTTCCCACATGGATATGTGCTCTTCAATTTCATGCCTTCATCCGTCATGCCAGGTGGACCCTGGAAGTGACTTTGCACCAATTTATCCTTCAAATTAGCTACTTTATAGGTTTTGTCTATTTTTACTCTGCATTTCTAGGGTGGCAGCACCCTATTGTACCTTTCTATGGCGGCAAATTTAGAGGCGAGGGAGGCCTCCTGGAATTCACAGATCCATTCTGTGTTCCACAAGGCCATTGGTGATGATGATGGAGGTTACTTTAGATCTTTGTCTATGGAAATTATTGAAGCACATAAATTAACATGAGTATGGTGGAATGTTAGACGTTAAGAGGAATACCTGAAATGTTCCATTGCGCCTAGGGGATTGAGGGTCCAGAAGTTTCCAGCAGGGGAGGTTTCCCCTGAATTTAAAAACACATGAGAACAAGGTTTACTTCAATGTTAAATTTTTTTGATGGGTATGCTATTGATCACGATAGAGAATTATTGAAACAGACCAAACAGAGATTGAGTTACTTAGAGGTCAAATTGGCACGATTTGATAAGGATGAGGTGGATTTGTTTTTTTTGTGAAATTGAAGGATACATTGGAGAGTTATGACAAGGAAATAATGGTGGAATCTAAATTCCACCGAGATAAGTTGTATTTTGATAGGAAACAGGCCTTCAAATGGAAACATTCTGGCAATAGACGTGGCCAAAGGACATATAGGAGTGATAATGTGGCAACAAATTGGTGGCAGGTACCTCTGACAATAGTATAAGTGATGGTGATTTTTTATCAGAAGTCAGCAAAGACACCGGGTCAGGAGGGGACTACATAAACCCCTAAAAAAGAGGCCCCCAACACCGTAAGGGCAACAGCTACCCGCCATTCTACAAGAAACGTTTGCAACAACAATACATCCTCCCTGAATATTGATGCCCTTCAAGTGATTAATTTATCTTCACATGTTTTTATACCAGAGGAGAAGTCAGTACTAGAAAAAGGAATATCGTTTTCAACCATGTGCATGTTGGATAAATTTGAATTTATTAAGGATACTTATCTGTTTTGCAGACAATTATGTTTCAGACTGTTATATGACCAACCATCGGTGATGCAAGATCTTACAGATGACGAGTGAGGGGTCTTTTTGGACCTTACAGATTTACTCATTATGTAGACCCTCCACTATCAAACTCTCCCTTAGTCTTTTTCCTAATATCGGCCTGTTTATTTAGGCAATTTTCACAGGAGATCCAGCTGACACCCAATACCTGTCTTGGCAAAAAATTTGGGAAAAAAGAACTCACTACAATTCAGAAAGGAACCCCTTATTTGTTATTAAGGAAGCAGATAAAGAGGGGAATGTGGTCCTGTGGGATACGGATCTTTACATATGTGAAGCAAAGAGACAGCTGACCAATAGAACCTTCTATATACTCATTTACCTTCAGATCCTACAGCTGTCTTCAAGAAGAAATTGGATAGATTATTGACCACAGCCTGCAATATGAATATCATTACAAAGAGGGAACTACAATATTGGAGGTCCGCCATCCAGTCATCCCAACTTTTAACAGGCTACCTAAGGTGCATAAGAACATCACTAATCCTCCCGGCCATCCAATTGTGGGAGGAATTGGTGGTCTTTATGAACAGGCCTGTATTTACTTTTTTCCCTTCAATCTTTTGTTTTAAGTTTGAAATCATATGTACGGGATTCCATGCATTTGATCGAGAGTCTGCATAATTTTACACTACCACTGAATATTTTTTTAGTCACATGTGACGTTGAATCATTATATTTGAATACTGCACATACTGACGATGTTATTGCGGCAAAATATTTTTGGGCCAAATCTTTGACTGGTGACCCAGCCCACCATACCTTTCTGGTAAGCCTGTTAGAATTTATCCTAAATCACAATTATTTCATGTTGGATCGTACTTTCTACAAACAGGTATCAGGTACAGCTATGGATGCCCTCTGTGCGCCCTCCTGTGCCAACCTTTTTTTAGATTGGTGGAAGGAGACGCACATATACCCATCAGATATGTTCCAGGAACATGTTGTGGGTTGGTATCGTTATATTGACGATGTCCTATTTCTTTGGCAGGGGCCAAGAGAGCATTGTGAGCAATTCATTGCCAGGTTAAATCAAAATCGACTCAACGTTCTTTTGACTCACAAAATTCTGGATTCGGAGGTTGATTTTTTGGATTTGAGGATCTGTACAGTTGGCTCTGACATTGTGACATCTTTATTCCGCAAAAGCACTGCCACCAATAGTCTGCTTCATTATCACAGCTTTCATCCGGCGCATCTCAAGAAATGGATACCTAATTGACAGTTCTTGAGGTTCCGACGTAATTTTACATCTATGACGGATTTTAAGGAGGCCTCTAATGATTTATTGTCACGATTCCGAAAGAGGGGATATCCCAAAAAGGTTTTCTCACAGGCTTACTGTTCAGCCAGGAGCTCGAAACGCTCTGATCTCTTTAAACCAAGACCAAGGATTTGTGCTAATAAAGTATGACCCATAACTCGGTTTAACAACCAATGGACTGACTTCTATAGGATTTTGGGCACACATTGGTACCTTTTAACATCTGACACGAAACCCACTTCATATATCGATTCCAAACCAAGAATATTTGCTCGTAGAGCACCTAATTTGAAAGATAAATTGGTGCAAAGTCACTTCCAGCATCTTCCTGGCATGACAGATGGTGGCATGACATTGAGGGGCACATATCCATGTGGGAACTGCAACGTATGCCAATTCATGTTGGGTTCCAATACCTTTGTGGATATGGGCAATCAGATGAATATTGTTTTGAAAAATTATGTGAACTGTCGCTCCAGAAATGTGGCATATGCCTTATTGTGCCCTTGTGGGAAGATATATGTGGGACAAACGACACAGGAATTGTGTAGGAAGGCACAACAGCATCTCTCCAATATTGGCTTGGCATCACAGGACAAGCATAGAGAAGAAAAACTTTTACCATCAGTGGCTTCTCATTTTCTGGAACACCATGGAGGTAGGTGTAGTGGCTTGAAAATTGTTGGCTTGGATCTGATTCATAATAATATTAGGGGAGAACATGTATCACAACAACAGCTTAGATCTGAATCCAGGTGGATTTTTAACCTGGGTTCTCTTACACCGCAGGGTTTAAATGAGGAATTTTCTGGTTTTTATGCACAATAAGACAGTATATATAATATTTATTTAATTATTTATTTTTCTTACATGCTTGTTCACTTTTTTCTTCACTAATTTGGTTAATTCTTATTTTAGGTTATTTAGCACCTGGATTTGTATTAGCATTTGGGATTGGAGAAACAAGCACATTGCATTTTTAGGGAACATATATAATCCCAGATCGGATTTTTGTACCCTTACATCTGGGATTTATACCATGGAATTGTAGCCATGGACATTTGTGAAGAGGCTTCTGAAGCGACCTTCCCTAGATGATGGACCTTTATACCAGTTCATATGTGTTGGATACTTTATAAATGAATTTTGTTACAATGCAATTTTTCACAAAACATGAGTATTTATTTTGCCTCTCTTTTCTGTCTTTTTCTTTTTTTCATGGTTTCCCGATGTAGGCCCATGCACTTCTCAATGTTTAGGTTCCACAATCACTATATAGGTCACTCTTTTCTTTCGTTTTTTTTTATTTATTTAAAATCATGTTATATACTTTTATGATCGTTTGTATACACCCTATTATAATATATATTGGAATAATTAATTACAAATTGGTACAGCATATGATATAGACTGTATCTATCATTATACATTATGTCTAAAATATATTCATACATGGTCATTTGGATATGTAATTAATTATGAATTGATTTTATATCTATATTTATAATTGGTATTTATTTTAAAAAAAATTCACATTTAAAAAAAATATATTATATGGGTCATTTTTGGTGATGTAATTTGGAATCATGCATTATGAATTTATTATTTATACTTAATGTATGATTAATTATTTATTTATATAATTTGTATTTTTATGTCCTCTGTTTTTGCACAAAAATCAGGGTTAATTGGTGATTAAATATAGGATTCTGAATTATTTACATTTGAGAATTCACATTTTAACTATATATATATATGTGCGCATATATATTTCGACCAGGTGTTTAATCATGTGGTTGATTATCATTATTATATATGATCGAGATTTTTTTTTAATGATGTATTGATATATTCTTTTGTTAGTTTTTTGGCTTTATGGTCTTCCTCCTTTTTTTTTTACCTGATATTAGTGTTTTTAGATATAAATATATTGATTTTGTTGCCATATAACATAATTCCATATGTCAATCTCGTTATTTTCTTGTGGAACGCATGTTGGCACGCACGTTTCGGACCCAGCACATGCGCATATTTATTTCCGTTTTTTTGGGAATGCATCGAGATTCTATTTCCGGTTTTGGGCCATCTTGCGCATGCACAGATTACACCCCTGACACGCCAGTCCATATCGTGCAGGTGACATCTATTATCCATTATTGCTTTATGTATGTATATACACTCACCTAAAGAATTATTAGGAACACCTGTTCTATTTCTCATTAATGCGATTATCTAGTCAACCAATCACATGGCAGTTGCTTCAATGCATGTAGGGTTGTGGTCCTGGTCAAGACAATCTCCTGAACTCCAAACTGAATGTCAGAACTGGAAAGAAAGGTGGGCTACAACAGCAGAAGACCCCACCGGGTACCACTCATCTCCACTACAAATAGGAAAAATTGCACGAGCTCACCAAAATTGGACTGTTCAAGACTGGAAAAATGTTGCCTGGTCTGATGAGTCTCGATTTCTGTTGAGACATTCAAATGGTAGAGTCCGAATTTGGCGTAAACAGAATGAGAACATGTATCCATCATGCCTTGTTACCACTGTGCAGGCTGGTGGTGGTGGTGGTGTAATGGTGTGGGGGATGTTTTCTGGGCACACTTTAGGCCCCTTAGTGCCAATTGGCCATCGTTTAAATGCCACGGGCTACCTGAGCATTGTTTCTGACCATGTCCATCCTTTCATGACCACCATGTACCCATCCTCTGATGGCTACTTTTAGCAGGATAATGCACCATGTCACAAAGCTCGAATCATTTCAAATTGGTTTCTTGAACATGACAATGAGTTCACTGTACTAAAATGGCCCCCACAGTCACCAGATCTCAACCCAATAGAGCATCTTTGGGATGTGGTGGAACGGGAGCTTCGTGCCCTGGATGTGCATCCCTCAAATCTCCATCAACTGCAAGATCCTATCCTATCAATATGGGCGAACATTTCTAAAGAATGCTATCAGCACCTTGTTGAATCAATGCCACGTAGAATTAAGGAAGTTCTGAAGGCAAAAGGGGGTCCAACACCGTATTAGTATGGTGTTCCTAATAATTTTTTAGGTGAGTGTATATTGTGCATACTAGCTCTGGTTCATGTACCCCTGAGGAGGCCAGTTTCACCTGGCGATACGCGTGGGGCGTATTACCTGCACACCATGATCGTCCTTGTTTCTATTTGATAAGTATCTTGCACTGTCTTTGATGCCATATTTATGAATTGCATATATACTTGGCGGTCTTTTTCATGTTCTTATATTTGAACTTGGTGTCTGTGGGTATGTGTGTTGAACTTACTATTGATCTAAACACAATATTGTTATTGTATACAATGTTTTAACTTTTTGGGCTGTGTGTTTAATAATTGGATGTGCAGCCTGAGTATGAGGCGTTCCTTTTTCTTCTCTTTTTGCATGGTCTGCCTCTATTGAAGGTACACCACTGGCCAGAGCCTGAGCCTGAGCCAAAAATGTATCTATAAGGGGGTTCAGAGAGAATATCTTTATGAATAAGCGTTTAATACATCTTTTCTTATTCACATACCACTGCTCACAAAAAGTTAGGGATATTTGGCTTGTGGGTGAATTTCCAGGATGAATCTAAAGAGCACTTTACAGGTGAACTTAAAGTGACCTTCTCTAACCTTTTGAATGCACATGTCCAGCTGTTCAATGTTTCAGTACTTTTTGCACAACTTGCTGTTCTCTAACAAGGAGATTAATGGCAAAATTCACAACAGATGTTTGATCCATGCATCGCCCAATAAATTTCCTGGTTCAATTAGAATTGGTATTTAATCAGTCCTCCTCATCATGCTGTTCACATTTTGACATCATGAGACCAAGACGACACCTAACAATTGATCAACAATACCCTGCCACTGCGAGGCTTCAAGCAGGATGTTTTCAGATGGAAGTGACCACTAAGCTTAGAGTTTCACAGAGTGTCATCAGCATGTTGCAACAGTGATACAGATTGGAAGAGTCACAGAAAGGCATAGAAGTGGACATCCCACACTGGCCACATCCCACACTGGTGACTGCTCCATTGTGAACAATGCCCTGCGGAACCAGATAATGAATGCACACAACTCCAGGCACGTTTAAGGGAGGTGAGAGGCACCCAAGTGTTATGTCAGACCATTCAAAACCATTTACATCAGCGTGGTCTGTGTGCTAGATGACCTGCAAGGGTACCTGACCACACCACCAGACACAAGCGTCATCGTCTTGCATGGGCCAGAGAGCATCTACGCTGGATGAGGGACCAGTGGGCCTCAGTGCTGTTCACTGATGAAAGTCGATTCATGCTGAGCAGAAACTATTGACACCAACGATGTTGGAGATGTCAAGGAGAGCGCTGTGCATCAGCCACTGTTGTCACCAGACCAGACGAGACTTTGGTTTTGTCCTACACTTTGTGAATGGTACAGTGACAAGCCCATACTACTACTAATTTCATCTTCATGGATGAAAATTCGTCAGCTCATCGAGGTTACATCATTAGGGGACGGCTGCTGGGGACTGGGGTACCTCAAATGGAGTGGTCTGCACTTTCTCTAGACCTGAATCCCATTGAAAACCCATGGGATCAGCTGAGTTGCCATGTAGAGGCTCATACCCCAGAACCTCAATGACCTGAGGGCCGCCCTTCAAGAAGAGTGGGAAACCATGCCTCAGCAGACAACAAGTCGGCTTCTGAATAGCAGGATACGTTGTTGTCAAGCTGTAATCAATGCTCAAGGCCACATGACAAGTTATTGTGACATTTGACATTGACATTTTTTGTGGGGGTATACCCACCACTGTTGTTGGCTTTTGTTTCAATAAATTGTTTGAGATGAGGAAATCGCCATTGCTGCTTCTACTTAAATTTCCTACTTTCATGATATAATATCACTGTAGTATGAATGTTTTACGTTTTCCATAAATGTCACTTGAAAGCCAAAAATCCCTAACTTTTTCTGAGTAGTGTTTATCTGCTGCACTGATGTGGTGGTCTGGTCCTTCCTCTTTCTATAGGAAAAGGGAAGTATACATTGTTTGCACACAGAATTAATATGCTGTGGTATCGCTTCTTGTAATCAGGAGCGCTTGACTGTGATATGTGATGAAAAGTATGCTCACCTTTAGGCTGGGGCTACACGGTGATCTTGGCTAAAACACCACGTGACTAAGGATTGCTGTGTAGCAGTGCAGCCATGGAAATTATTGGAGTAGAAGCATTACTCACAAACTGTTGCAATCCCAGAATTGCAAAAAATTGAGCAAGGATGTTGGATTTTGCAGTGCAACCTCCATTAATTTCTATGACTGCACTGCTACACAGCGATCCTTGGTTGCGGCCAAGCTAACCGTGTAGTGCCAGCTTTAAAGAAGTCCTCCAGGTAAAGTTGGGGAGTGATGCTCAAGTAGTGATTTTGAGTTGGGTGGTGATGCTCTTCTTATCAACTCCTGTGGCCTCATTGTGAACATGTAGGGCTGTTCTCTCCCTCACATGGCCTGACCCAGACCCTCGTTACTAGGCCCTTAGGGCACGACCACACTGTTCATTCGGTCTGCATTGTTATTAGCTGTGCTGTGCTGCCATTAGCAATTCAGATTGACTAAACAGTCTGGTCTTCATTAGCTTAAAGGGGTTTTCCGAGATTTTAATACTGGTAACATATCCTCGGGAAACCTGGGACCCCCCCATCAGCTGCCCGAGAAGGCAATGGTGCTAGCAGTAGATCGATCATGTAGCCCAGGAGCAGCTCAGCCCCATAGAAGTGAATGGGGCTCAGCCGCAATACAAAGCACTGCCACTACAGAGAGTGCAGAATTTTTAGGCAAATGAGTATTTTGACCACATCATCCTCTTTATGCATGTTGTCTTACTCCAAGCTGTATAGGCTCGAAAGCCTACTACCAATTAAGCATATTAGGTGATGTGCATCTCTGTAATGAGAAGGGGTGTGGTCTAATGACATCAACACCCTATATCAGGTGTGCATAATTATTAGGCAACTTCCTTTCCTTTGGCAAAATGGGTCAAAAGAAGGACTTGACAGGCTCAGAAAAGTCAAAAATAGTGAGATATCTTGCAGAGGGATGCAGCACTCTTAAAATTGCAAAGCTTCTGAAGCGTGATCATCGAACAATCAAGCGTTTCATTCAAAAAAGTCAACAGGGTCGCAAGAAGCGTGTGGAAAAACCAAGGCACAAAATAACTGCCCATGAACTGAGAAAAGTCAAGCGTGCAGCTGCCAAGATGCCACTTGCCACCAGTTTGGCCATATTTCAGAGCTGCAACATCACTGGAGTGCCCAAAAGCACAAGGTGTGCAATACTCAGAGACATGTCCAAGGTAAGAAAGGCTGAAAGACGACCACCACTGAACAAGACACACAAGCTGAAACGTCAAGACTGGGCCAAGAAATATCTCAAGACTGATTTTTCTAAGGTTTTATGGACTGATGAAATGAGAGTGAGTCTTGATGGGCCAGATGGATGGGCCCGTGGCTGGATTGGTAAAGGGCAGAGAGCTCCAGTCCGACTCAGACGCCAGCAAGGTGGAGGTGGAGTACTGGTTTGGACTGGTATCATCAAAGATGAGCTTGTGGGGCCTTTTCGGGTTGAGGATGGAGTCAAGCTCAACTCCCAGTCCTACTGCCAGTTTCTGGAAGACACCTTCTTCAAGCAGTGGTACAGGAAGAAGTCTGCATCCTTCAAGAAAAACATGATTTTCATGCAGGACAATGCTCCATCACACACGTCCAAGTACTCCACAGCGTGGCTGGCAAGAAAGGGTATAAAAGAAGAAAATCTAATGACATGGCCTCCTTGTTCACCTGATCTGCACCCCATTGAGAACCTGTGGTCCATCATCAAATGTGAGATTTACAAGGAGGGAAAACAGTACACCTCTCTGAACAGTGTCTGGGAGGCTGTGGTTGCTGCTGCACGCAATGTTGATGGTGAACAGATCAAAACACTGACAGAATCCATGGATGGCAGGCTTTTGAGTGTCCTTGCAAAGAAAGGTGGCTATATTGGTCACTGATTTGTTTTGTTTTTGAATGTCAGAAATGTATATTTGTGAATGTTGAGATGTTATATTGGTTTCACTGGTAAAAATAAATAATTGAAATGGGTATATATTTGTTTTTTGTTAAGTTGCCTACTAATTATGCACAGTAATAGTCACCTGCACACACAGATATCCTCCTAAAATAGCTCAAACTAAAAACAAACTAAAAACTACTTCCAAAAATATTCAGCTTTGATATTAATGAGTTTTTTGGGTTCATTGAGAACATGGTTGTTGTTCAATAATAAAATTAATCCTCAAAAATACAACTTGCCTAATAATTCTGCACTCCCTGTATACAATGGACTGCTGGGCTTGGTGAGCGGAGAGAAGGCTGCGGCATTACTGTGAGCACCGTTGCCTTCTCAAGCAGGTGATCAGTGGGGGTCCCGGGTGTCGGACTCCAATTGATCCAAAACTGATCTGATGACCTATCCTGAGTCTTGGAAAACCCTTTTACCCAGAACCTGCTGAGGCCAACACGGTCACATCTCAACCATGACACAACGGTGCTATTTGGTCGTACCCTTAAGCCACACTGTTCATGGTCTGCCTTCATCTGCTCTTTTTTAAGCCTCATTCACACATCAGGGTTTTGGTCAGTGATTGTGAGCCAAAACCAGGATTGGAGCCTCCACAGACATAAGTTTTAATGGAAAGATCTGGACCTGTTCTGTGTTTAGAGCCACACCTGGTTTTGGCTCAAAATCACTGATGGAAATCACTGACCGAACACTGATGTGTGAATGAGGCATAACACAGGTCAATACAGATCCTTGCATAAAACTGCCGGACCTCTGTAAGACCTCATGCCGTTTAATAAATAAAATTATTGTTATAATACTGTACGGAAATTCGTTGCGTGAGACTTTGTTGAATAACTTTAATAATTGATTATTACAGTGAAAAACCTTGGAACCGAACTTAGCTTCAGTTCTAAGGTACCACTTGGAACCAAAGCCTAGTTTGGTTCCAAGTTTTGAAGAGGTAATAATCAATTATCGACGTTATTCATCGAAGTCTCGCATGACTTCTTGAATAACTTACTTCGGCCCATCAGAGCCTATACATTCTAATACTGTACGGAGATGAATCTCCGTACAGTATTATAAAGAATTTTTTTAGCAAAGTGACTTCGGATTAAGCATCCAAAGTCGCTTCTCTAATAAGAACCAATTTAGCCCGAGTCTAAGGCAGCGTAACTCTCTGTTTCGGAGTTCCAGCAGCCTGATGCGGCACAAATGGCAGCTGTCGGCCGGACAAAAAAACGCATGCAATGGTTTTTATCTGGCCGAGACAAATAAATTACTGCAAAGGTGCACTGCAAAATATGCAATTGAAAACATTAGGCTAAACCCTCACGCTAGATGTTAAAATGAGACTTTAGCCAATATATTCCGGTCAAGAACATATCGGAGCCTGCGCACTCCGTCAAGGTATCTCAGTTGGCGCGTAACCTACCGCTAAACCTACCTCTAGTGTGTAAACACTGTCTGATGAGTGCTAAGGTCCGACTCACAGCCAAGCTGCCACAAACCTCCAAGGTAAGATCCCAAATACAATGGGAGGAGGGAGGAGGCAGTGCACCTTTGCAGTGATTTATTTATTTATTCTCATAGTTTCATCCACACATTATTCCATCTTGTGTAGGATTTTTTGTGGCACATGTGATCCGCTGCCGACATCCTCCATTGTATGCATTATTTGCTGGGGATTGCTGTTTGCTGTGGATCACATGTGAAGGTTTTGCTCCCCCGGTTATAAATCTGCTACAGTATTTGGGGTTCTAAGCATTTCCTCCCATTAAGGCCACTTTATTCAGTGATTTCTCTTGCTGAAACCCAGCATTTATGCTGGAAATTGACCAGATAACCGCCGGACCTTATTGCAGTCAATGGGAATATGGTGGTGAAGTAGATGATCTCACCACGCCAGATCTGTGAGATCAGATCATAGCAACCCAGTTTATATAAGTAAGAGATTTAAAGGGGTTGTGCCATCGCTTTAATCGCTAGGGTCCAACCTCTGGGACCCACAGCAATTCCGAGAACAAGGGTCTGCAAGTACCGGCTAAGTGCCCCATGAGAATGAAGCGGTCCCAAAGCTCGGACCCACAGCGATCAAACATTTATCCTGTGAATAGGGGGATGAGTGTTATTAGTGACACAACCCCTTTAACTAATGAAGTGGATTAGCCTCTGAATAGGGTCTTTGTGACTGGTAAGATTTATGGTGAATATTTGTGTCTGTAGCTGCTTGGCGACTGCGCTGCTCTGACTTTTACTAGTTTACTAATCTGTGGGTAAAATTCCAGAGACATAAGTAATGCCGTTCCAGAATTTCCTACCTCGGCTATCTGTCAACCTGGCATCATGTGAGCATTACTGATCTGTATTTCATTATTTCACTTATAGAGGACCTGTCCCCTCTCCTGAGCTGCCCGGGCTGCCCCCCATGTAATAACAATTCTGGAGCATCTATTTCTATGTTGTACAATTTCTCTATTACTCCTGCTAGAAGTTATCAATGAATTGTTAGCAGTTTGCAATGAAGATCCAGTTGGTGTGTTGGGGGGGTGTCCTGCACAGTCTGACACTGGCAGTGCTGTTTGGATAATGGCAGACTGTGCAGGGACACCCCCCCCCCCCCTCCCCAACTGGACCCTGGACCTTTACTGGTAATTCATTCATAAATTCCCGGAGGAAAAATAGAGGAAGGACACAATATTGAGTTAAAAATAATATATGCTCCAGCACTATTATTACATGTAAATGGAAGCATTTATAAGAACAGACATGTCAGGAGCAGGGACAGGTCCTCTTTTATTAGCCACCGTCTTTCCATGAGGAAGTGACACTTGTATATTTTCCCTTCCTTCTCAGGGACTTTTTCATTAGGTTTGTTTCACTTATGAAAAAATGAAATAAGCAGTCATTGTTTAAAGGGGTTGGCTCATCTGAGATATTGAAGTCATATCGCTAGGGTATGCCATCATGTACCATCATATACAGTATGCTATGGCTCCTCTGGGACCCGCTCCTATCTCTAGGATGGGTCCTCCAAAGCGAAGGAAAGCCCACTGTGCATGCGCAGCTTGCTGTACATTCATTGCTATGGGAGTTCCGAAAACCAATGCACTAGGCTATTTCAGAAGTCCCATAGCGGCAGGGGCGTAGCTAAAGTGCAAGAGCTCAGCTTGGGCCCCCCTTCCCTCAGTGCTCTGTGGCAAGGGGCAGGGAAGCACATAGGCTTCATGCTGCCTGAGGCAAAAATTGAAATGCCAAACCCCCATGCCAAATTCTTGACCTAACCCCTTCCCTCCAGTCAGAGGTGTAACCTGACTAGCATGTACTTTCTATAATACTGGTGTCTTCTTCTCTGGCAAAAGTCTTTTTGGACCCCCTCAGGCTCCTGGGCTCGGTAGCGACTGCTACCTCTGAACCCTCTATAGCTATGCCCCTGCATAGCGGTGAATAGAGAGTGCACCACACAAGAGCAGCAACCGCTGGGGGACTGCCGTAAATAGCCTTCGGGTGCCGCATTCTCGAAATAAGAGCAAGTCCCACTAAGCCTAGGGCCACACAGCGACAAGCAGTCCTGCAGTGATGGTCCTAGCGCTCTTATTTTCTGCAGCGCTTTACAATTCGTGAACATGGGTCACTAGAGTGCACTAAACAGGGAGGCAAAAGTTTCCAATGAGGGCGCGTGAGATGTCTCAGTACTCTTAACTGGTCAAAAGGGCTTATGTGGGAGCGTCGTGGTCCTGCAGTGATGGAGCCAGCAGTGCATGCGCAGGATATTGTGAGGCTCTTGTGCGCACTATGTACTGTGGTACACTGGTCCAGGTAGAGAAAGGAGAGGCGTCGTCACCATCAGGGAGGGCGTCAGTGACGTTGCAGGGAGTTTAGAGCGCATGGGGGAGGTAGCGGGCTTGCTGAAGAGGGGGGCTTGGGCTCTTTGTAAGGTAAGAAATGCCTTGCTGGGCTCTTTGTAAGGGCTCATGCACACAAATGTGATTTGGTTCCACATCCGAGCCGAGTCCGCTTTGCAGACAAGAATAGGCATTTCTATTACGGGTGGCCCGTTTCATTCCACAAATTGCGGAATGCACGCGGGTTGCAGCCGTGTTTTACGGATCCGCAATTTGCGGACCGCAAAACACGGCGAAGTCATTTGCGTGAGCCCTAACACAGAAGGCATGTTTTAAACCAAGTATGAGTGCAAAACAGCATTAGTTATATAGATGAAATATTGCTGATAGATTCCCTTTGAAAATGTAAAAAAAACACAAAAATATAAAAAATTCAAATCACCCCCCTTTTCCTACTTTACATAAAAATAACCAATAAAAAAAATTCCCATGTTCAAAAATGTCTGAACTATTAAAATCTAAAAATGTTATTCCTGCATGGTGAATGCCGAAACGAAAAATAAATAAATTTGCAACTCAACATTTTTGGGCCACCCTGCCCCAAAAAATTCTATAAAAAGTTATCAGAAAGTGCTATAAATACAAAATCTGAAAAATCATGGGGAAAATGCGGTTTTATTTTTATCTAACCTGACAAAGATTTTTTTTTTCTGTTTTTCATATAGTAAATTAAATGGTGCCATTAAAAATACAACTTGTTCCGCAAAAAAAAAGGGGTTAAAGTGGTATTCCAGCTTTAGGGAACTGTTTAAATTTGGCCAATACTGCGCCTTAGCTAAATAAAGAAAAATCCACTTACCTGCTCCCCAACACTCAGTTCCAGGGCAGAGGATCCTCTCAACAACATTTCTGGTCCCCAGCTTGTACACATCCAGATGGGGTCACTGTTGCCGCTGCAGCCAATCACTGGCCTCGGTAGTGATGTGTCCCTAAGCGGCATGTGGCCCATTAGTGACATGCCGCTTGGGGACATGTCACCGCTGAGGCATGTGACCCTGTCTGAATGTGTACAGGCCTAGGACCAGACGAATCTCTGAGAGGAACCAATGCACTGGATCTGTGAGGTGGGGTTCAGGTAACTGGACTTTTCTTTGTTTAGTTAAGGCACAGTACTGCCCAAATGTACCGTATATTTTTCGCTTTATAAGACGCACCTGATGATAAGACGCACCTAGGTTTTTGAGGAGGAAAATAAGAAAAAAATATTTTGAACCAAAAGGTGTGCTTTTGGTAGGTTTTGAACTAATGGTGGTCTGTGGATGACGCACTGTTATGGGGGATCTGTGGGTGACACACTGTTATGGGGGGATCTGTGGATGACACACTGTTATGGGGGATCTGTGAATGACACTGAGGGGGGATCTGTGAATGACACTGTTATGGGGGATCTGTGAATGACACTGTTATGGGGGATCTGTGAATGACACTGAGGGGGGATCTGTGAATGACACTGAGGGGGGATCTGTGCATTACACTGATGGGAGATCTGTGGATGACACTGATGGGGGATCTGTGGATGACACTGAGGGGGGATCTGTGCATTACACTGATGGGAGATCTGTGGATGACACTGATGGGGGATCTGTGGATTACGCTGATGGGGCATCTGTGGATTACGCTGATGGGGGATCTGTGGATGACACTGATGAGGGATCTGTGGATGACACTGATGGGGGATCTGTGAATGACACTGATGAGGGATCTGTGGATTACGCTGATGGGGGATCTGTGGATGACACTGATGGGGGATCTGTGGATTACACTGATGGGGGATCTGTGCATTACACTGATGGGAGATCTGTGGATGACACTGATGAGGGATCTGTGGATGACACTGATGGGGGATCTGTGGATGACACTGATGGGGGATCTGTGGATGACACTGAGGGGGGATCTGTGCATTACACTGATGGGAGATCTGTGGATGACACTGATGGGGGATCTGTGAATGACACTGAGGGGGGATCTGTGAATGACACTGAGGGGGATCTGTGGATTACACTGATGGGGGATCTGTGCATTACACTGATGGGGGATCTGTGGATGACACTTATGGGGCTCTGTGGATGACACTTATGTCATCCACAGATCCCCATAAGTGTCATCTACAGATCCCCCATCAGATGCATCATTGTGGAGGGAGGAGGCGGGGACACTCATGGCAGGGCCCGGTGCAGTGACTCTACTCTAATACACCGGGCCCCGCAACTGTTAAACATTCAATCTTATCTAAATGTATACGCTCTGTACGGTACTTACTGTAGTACCGTAAGTAAAGCATTAAGACGGTGTCGACCGGCATCTCCCTCGGTCTTGCGCCGCCTGCCCCAGCTCCCTCGGTCATGCGCCGCCTGCCTGCTTATCTCACTTTATGAATGAACAGGCAGGCGGCGCATGACAGAGGGAGCTGGGGCAGGCGGCGCATGAGGAAGGAGCCGGGGCAGGCGGCGCATGAGGAGGGAGCTGCGGCAGGCGGCGCATGACTGAAGGAGATGCCGGTCTGCGCCGTCTTAATGCTTTACTTACGGTACTACAGTAAGTACCGTACAGAGCGTATACATTTAGATAAGATTGAATGTTTAACAGTTGCGGGCCTGGTGTATTAGAGTAGAGTCATTGCAACGGGCCCCGCCATGAGTGTCCCCGCCTCATCCCTCCACACTGATACTTCGCTGGCCGCGCTGTGCAGCATAGCGGCCAGCGAAGTATTCACTTTATAAGACGCAAGGCCGTTTTTCCCCCACTTTTGGGGGGAAAAAAGTGCATCTTATAAAGCGAAAAATACGGTAAATAGTTCCCTAAGGCCGGAATACCACTTTAAGGCCAAGGACATAGCACCATTTAGGTCAGTATTTGTAAGTCAAAACCAGGAGTGGATCCAAATCATGGAAGCGGTGTGCTTCCGGTAAGATAAGTTATGTGACATCACAACCATGAGGTATCTGCTGTGACATCACAACTGTTTTAGTGAAGTAAATAATCGTGACATCACAAATTGACATAACAAGCTTGTTTTTCTCAGGTAAGACACTGTGACATAACACCTGTTTCAGTTTAGTAAACCTCTGTTACATCACAAACGAGTTTTTGTCAGGTAACCTGCTGTGACATCACAAACGAGTTTTTATCAGGAACAGGGAGTTGTGACATCACACATAAGTTGTTATCAGGTAAGTTGTGACATCACAAGTGAGTTTTTATCAGGTAACCTACTGTGATGCAGCAAGTAGATTTTAGTCAGGCAAGCTGCTATGACATCAGAACTGTGTTCTTGTGAGGTAATCGTTGTGACATCATATTGATTCAGTCAAGTAATCTGTTGTGGTGTCACTAATGGGTTTATTAAGATAAGCTGCTGTGACATCACAACTCTTTTTTTGTCAGGTAACTGTTGTGACATCACAAGTATTTTCATTAAAGAGAACCTGTTACCGCTCCTGACATGTCTGTTTTAGTAACTACTTCCCCATGTAATAACAATTCTGAAGCATCTAAAAGGGGCAGACTGGAAATTCACCTCTCCGGGAAAAAACATGAGAAAGGCTAAATCCATGATGTGAATGTACCCTTACATTAAAAACTGCATGTATGTGTCACACTAGAGTAGGGAACAGTGCAGCCCTAAATTCCACCCACTCCACTGTCCCTACCTACTTGGACGATAAATGATGGCCCCCAACTAGTCGATGGTCCCTAACCTGCACACGTGCACACAACCTAATCAGGGTGGAGAACGAGTAGTCAGAGAGACTGGGTCAGAACCAGATAGGCACAAGGATTGAATCCGAATCAAAAAGCATAACCAATAACAAGCCTAAGTCAAAACCAGAGTCACGTCAGAACTAAAATGAAGGGACATAATGTAACACCCCAGAGTTGTGTTACTACACGCCTCTACCCCGCTACTATCTTCCAAGAGCCTGTATATTGTCATCTGAAGTGATTTTGCTCATGTCTTCACAAATGTGCATACAAAACCATGTTAAACACAATTGTTCTTGTAATTTACCTGGTTACCAGTAAGTGGCAGCAACACTTTGGCAAGGTACAAGTCCCAGTTTAGTGAATCTAGGCTGGAATGGATTATTCCAGCTTAGCTCCCCCTCTGTGGCGAGGTAGGCTGTTCCCACATCCTGCAGCATGGGTGGAGAAGGAAGTTAGAGGTAGTGTAGCCTCCCCCTGCTAGGGGAAGGCTGTGTGATAGCGTTCAGGAGAACCCCTGCATAGGGAAGACAGCAAGGATCTTGTCTCGGCTGAGACTTGATCATATACCCAGTCTGAGCACCTGCAGCCTCAGCTGGATGAAGAAAGCAGAAACTACAACCTCCAGAGTGCCAGGAAGAAAGCATCCCCTGAGAATCTATCTGTGAGTTAAGTCCAGAGACCTAGGAGAAGCCATTCCTCATCAGCTAGTCTGTCCCCATAGAGCAGAAGTTACAGAAGATTAATTCTTACAATTACAGAGCTACCAAGCAGATGACTTATCCTGCAAGCGCTAGATTTAAAAGCAGAAGTATTTATTCCTGTCAATCATTGCCAAAACCTGCTGGGACCAAATACCAAAGCTGTATACTGCTTGGATACAAGTTATGTAAAGTAAAGAAACGTTTGAACTTCATCTAAAGGTCTGGACATAATTTCTGCTGCAAAATTCTTCTATTACTCCTACTATCACTACATTCAAATGTATTGCAAGTGAACCAGGAGCCAGGAGTCCAGCTGTACCCAGGTAGAAGACACTGTGACACAATTATCACTACACTACAGAGACAATATAGGCCATTACACCACTCTGGCATTCCTAATCTGGGGCGTGCGTTATAACACCTTGGAAGGGCCCTGGGATAGTACCCTGCACACGCTGCAATTGGCGTCACGAACAAATACAGACTATTGTCCACCTGACCCTGGCGACTACATTAAAGTGGCGTCAGCGTACCCGTATTAGGGATCGACCGATTATCGGATTTACTGATATTATCGGCCGATATTCAGGATTTTGAACGCTATCGGTATCGGCATTTATTTTGCCGATATTCCGATAGCGTATGGGGAACACAGATCGCGCTGCTCTCAGCGCTCTCCGTGTTCCCTCAGCAGCAGCACAGGGGAGAAGGAGCAGTGTCTCCTCCCCCTGTGCTGCTGCCGCCAATGAAAGGACAGGGGACAAGAGGAGGGGAGGAGCTATGGCCACTGCGCCACCAATGAAGCTTAATCTCTAATTTATTCATATACAGGAGGCGGGAGCTGCAGGATCACATAGCCGGCTCCCGACCTCTATGAGCAGTAGCTGCGATCTGCGGTAGTTAACTCCCCAGGTGCCGCAGATCGCAGCTACTGCTCATAGAGGTCGGGAGCCGGCTATGTGATCCTGCAGCCAGCTCCCGCCTCCTGTATATGAATAAATTAGAGTTTAAGCTTCATTGGTGGCGCAGTGCCCCCCCAATATTAGACATTGGGGGCGCAATGCACCCCCCCTCCCCCCCCAGTATTAAGCATTGGTGGCGCAGTGCGCCTCCCCCCCAAGTTCCCCCCCAGTATTAAGCATTGGTGGCGCAGTGCGCCCCCCCTCCCCCCAGTATTAAGCAGTGGTGGCGCATAGGGCCCCCCCACCCCAGTCGCAGTGCGCCCCCCCACAGGATCCCCTCTCCCCTGCTCCTCCGATCGGAGCCCCAGCAGTGTAATGCTGGGGCTCCGATCGGTTACCATGGCAGCCAGGACGCTATTGAAGCCCTGGCTGCCATGATAAGCTCCATGCTGACAAAGCACACAGCAGCAGGGACAGCGTGAGCTCCTATTCACCCTGATAGATCTCTATCAGGGTGAATAGGACAAGGGTTCTAGTCCCTAAGGGGGCTAAAAGTTAGTTTAAAAAAAAAAAAGTTACAAAAATAAAAACACCAAATTATTAAATATAAATGAAAAAGAAAGATTTACCAAAAAAATACACATTAACAATAAACATTAATTTTCAGCAGATTTGTGGGAATTTTTTATTTTTTTTCAAAAATGAAAATTCCCAGAATATCGGTATAAATTATCGGCTATCGGCCGGAAAGTTCACAAATTATCGGTATCGGTATCGGCCCTAAAAAATCAATATCGGTCGATCCCTAACCCGTATCCTGGCCATTGCAATAACTACTGTGTGGGGACACTTAGGGGACATAACTACTGTGTGTGGGCACTAAGGGGACATAACTTCTGTGTTGGGGGAACTAAGGACACATAACTACTGTGTGGGTGAACTAAGGGGCATAACTACTGTACAGGGGCACTAAGGGGGGGGCATAAATACTGTGTGAGGGGCACTAAGAGGACATAACTGTGTGGGGCACTAAGGAGAGGGCACTTAGGGGACATAACTACTGTATGGGGGCACTAAGGGGACATAACTACTGTGTGGGGCACTAAGGGGGGACATAACTACTATGTGGGGGCACTAAGGGGACATAACTACTGTGTGGGGGCACTAAGGGGACATAACTACTGTGTGTGGGCATTAAGGGGACATAACTACTGTGGGGACACTAAGGGGACATACCTACTGTGTGGGGGCACTAAGGGGCCAGAAATAATGTGTGAGGGCACTTAAGCGACATACAGTTGCAAGAAAAAGTATTTGAACCCTTTGGAATGATATGGATTTCTACACAAATTGGTCATAAAATGTGATCTGATCTTCATCTAAGTCACAACAATAGACAATCACAGTCTGCTTAAACTAATAACACACAAAGAATTAAATGTTACCATGTTTTTATTGAACACACCATGTAAACATTCACAGTGCAGGTGGAAAAAGTATGTGAACCCTTGGATTTAATAACTGGTTGAACCTTCTTTGGCAGCAATAACTTCAACCAAACGTTTCCTGTAGTTGCAGATCAGACGTGCACAACGGTCAGGAGTAATTCTTGACCATTCCTCTTTACAGAACTGTTTCAGTTCAGTAATATTCTTGGGATGTCTGGTGTGAATCGCTTTCTTGAGGTCATGCCACAGCATCTCAATCGGGTTGAGGTCAGGACTCTGACTCGGCCACTACAGAAGGCGTATTTTCTTCTGTTTAAGCCATTCTATGGTTGATTTACTTCTATGCTTTGGGTCGTTGTCCTGTTGCAACATCCATCTTCTGTTGAGCTTCAGCTGGTGGACAGATGGCCTTAAGTTCTCCTGCAAAATGTTTTGATAAACTTGGGAATTCATTTTTCCTTCGATGATAGCAATCCGTCCAGGCCCTGACGCAGCAAAGCAGCCCCAAACCATGATGCCCCCACCACCATACTTCTCAGTTGGGATGAGGTTTTGAAGTTGGTGTGCTGTGCCTCTTTTTCTCCACACATAGTGTTCTGTGTTTCTTCCAAACAACTCAACTTTGGTTTCATCTGTCCACAGAATATTTTGCCAGTACTGCTGTGGAACATCCAGGTGCTCTTGTGCAAACTGTAAACGTGCAGCAATGTTTTTTGGGACAGCAGTGGCTTCCTCTGTGGTATCCTCCCTTGAAATCCATTCTTGTATAGTGTTTTACGTATCGTAGATTCACTAACAGGGATGTTAGCATATGCCAGAGACTTTTGTAAGTCTTTAGCTGACACTCTAGGATTCTTCTTCACCTCATTGAGCAGTCTGCGCTGTGCTCTTGCAGTCATCTTTACAGGACGACCACTCCTAGGGAGAGTAGCAGCAGTGCTGAACTTTCTCCATTTATAGACAATTTGTCTTACCGTGGACTGTAACCAACACCTACAATCTCATCTCATTGATTGGACTCCAGTTGGCTGACTCCTCACTCCAATTAGTTCCTGGAGATGTCATTAATCTAGGGGTTCACAAACTTTTTCCACCTGCACTGTGACTGTTTACATGGTGTGTTCAATAAAAACATGGTAACATTTAATTCTTTGTGTGTTATTAGTTTAAGCAGACTGTGATTGTCTATTGTTGTGACTTAGATGAAGATCAGATCACATTTTATGACCAATTTGTGCAGAAAGCCATATCATTCTAAAGGGTTCACATACTTTTTCTTGCAACTGTAACTACTGTATAGGGGCACTAAGGGGACATAACTACTGTGTGGGGCAGTAAGGGGGGGACATAACTCCTATGTGGGGGCACAAAGGGAACATAACTACTGTGTGGGGGCACTTAGGGGTGTGGGAGTTCGCTCTGGTAGACAGGGTGTGCGGACGCAGTACAGAGGCAAATTACCAGTTCTTAAATCAAACTTCCGTGTTTATTCACACATAAAGCAAAAACAAAACGTCACTTTGCAGTCTTGTGTTAGTTCACACACAATGGAAAGTCCACATAGCAAAAAATCACCTTGTTGGCAGTTCTGCCTCCAGCAGTCCATAAGATAGGTCTCAGCCCTCCAGCACGGCATAAGCCTCAGATCCCAGCACACACACCTCCTGAGCTCCACTGTCAGACTGAGGTAATCCTCCTCACCTGGCAGTGCTGGCTGGTTTATTGGCCTGGCAAAACCCAGCCTGGGGAGTAGTCACCCACCCAGCACTTTGACTACTCCCAGTAAGAGCCATCCCAGATCAGCTATACAGCCATTCTAAGTATTAAAAGGAACCTGTCATCAACTTTATGCTGCCCATACTAACAGCAGTATAAAGTAGAGACAGATGAATTAATTTCAGCGGTCTGTCATTTAAAAGTTAAAAATAAGTGTTTGCTGAGAACCAACATCACAATCATTGCAGACTAGGCCTGGAAAAGAGTCATGGCCATCTGCGAAGAGTCATGGTTATTAATTCTTGCTCTCCCTGCCCACCTGCGGATGACTGACCGGCTTCTACCTAGTTTTCCCCCTTTCTCTCTAGAAGAGAACTGACAATCATCAGCAGATGGGCGAGGAGAGCAGGAGATTATGAATAACCATGACTCTTCTCAAGTTGATTTGACTCTTTTCAAGGCCTGGGCTCAAATGATTATGATGCTGGTTCTCAGCAACCACTTACTTTTAGCTCATGAGTGACACACTGCTGAAATCAGCATTTCTGTCACTATTTTATGCTGCCCTCAGTGAGGTCAGCATAAAGTAGATGACAGGTTCCCTTTAAGGTGTCAAACAGCAACTGCTGCTGACACATAAAAACCGGCTCTTACTCCACCGAGGCCAGGAACCTTGGTGACATGTACCTATCATCCACGATGATTCCTTGTACCTTCTTACATACCTCCCCCCTTTATTTAACCCTGAGGGGGTGAACACATGCTATACAGTATACTCGGGACAGGGCATCCGCGTTTCCCTGCAACCGGCCTGCCCTGTGTTCTACGGAGAGCTTAAAGTTTTGTAAGGACAGGAACCACCTGGTGACTCGGGCATTTCTCTCTTTGGCCTGGCTCATCCACTTGATATGGGAGTGGTCAGTCACCAGGCGGAATGTTCTCGCTAACAAATAATAGCAGAGAGACTCAAGTGCCCACTTGATAGCCAGGAACTCTCTCTCCACTATTATGTACCTGGTCTTGGCTGGGGTGAGCTTGCAGCTTAGGAAGACAATGGGATGCTCCTCCCCCGTTGACTTCCTAAGACAATACAGCACCAAAGCCTACTTCGGAGGCGTCTGTCTGCACTATGAATTCCCGCTTGAAGTCGGGCGTCACCAAAACTGGGGACACACACAGGGCCGACTTCAAAGTGGAGAAAGCCTCTTCCGCCCGGTCATTCCAGTGAACCATCACTGACTTGCGTCCCTTCAATAACCCTGTCAATGGCGTGGCTATAGTAGAAAAGTGGGGAATAAATCTCATGTAATAGCCTATCATTCCTAGGAAAGACTTTACTTGTTTAGTGGTGACAGGTCGGGGGACAATTTGTTATTTCCTCTATTTTGTTTACTTGGGGTTTGATCACTCCACGCCCAATACCATACCCAAGGTATTCAGTCACCTCTAACCCTATCACACTTTTTTGGGGTTAGCGGTTAGTCCTGCCTTCCGAAGTGAGTCCACTACAGCCTGCACTTTGGGTAGGTGACTTTCCCAATCTGTACTGTGGATGACAATATCGTCCAGGTAAGCCGAAGCGTACCGACGATGTGGATGCAGCACAATGTCCATAAGCAGTTGAAAAGTGTTGGGGGCATCAAACAGACCAAAGGGTAGCACCTTGCACTTATACAGCCCTTCAGGTGTGATGAAGGCAGTTTTCTCTTTGGCAGCCTCCGTTAAGGGCACCTGCCAGTATCATTTTTTGAGGTCCAAAACAGAAAAATACCGGGCTTCTCCTAACCTCTCAATAAGCTCATACACCCGGGGCATGGGATACGCATCGAATTTGGAAATCTCGTTCAGTTTACGGAAATCGTTACAGAACCGTAACGTCCCATCCAGCTTGGGTATCACAACTATTGGACTGGCCCACTCACTTTTAGAATCCTCAATGACGTCTAGCCTCAGCATTATCTGCACTTCCTCTGAGATGGCTTGTCGCCGAGCCTTGGGTACCCGATACGGTTTTAGCCGGACTTTCACCTGAGGCTCAGTGACAATGTCATGCCGAATTGTGGAAGTGCGTCCAGGGAGATCCAAAAACACATCCTTGTTCCGGCCAATAAACTCCCTGGCCTCTTGAGCCTTCTTAGAGGAGAGGCTGTCAGCAATTCTTACTGTGGCAGCTGCTTCCCTTGCTTCAGACAGAGGGGCCGTAACTGCTTCCCCTAGAAAACCTGTCCTCGGGCTGTCTTCAGTACAGGTTTCCCTATCTTTCAACGGTTTGAGTAGATTCACATGGTACACCTGCTCTGGCTTTGACCTCCCTGGCTGGTGTACCTTGAAATTTACCTCTCCAATTTTTTCAAGTACCTCGTAGGGCCCCTGCCACCTGGCCAGGAACTTGCTGTCCATGGTCGGCACCAGAACCAAAATCCAATCACCCAGGTTAAAGATCCGGACCCAAGCCTGACGATTATAGATCCGACTCTGGGATCGCTGAGTGGTCTCCATATGCTCCCTGACAAGAGGCAAAATGGTCTCTATTCGCTTTTGCATCTTGGTAACATACTCAAGGACATATTTGTAAAGAATAAATCAAGGCAACTGGACTTACTGTAGATTTCTTTAAAACGGTTCACTCGTTCTTCCAACGAGCTTTCTCAATTCTGAGTGACTGTACAAGAATTCTCTGGGAATAAATATGTAACTGAATCAACATCTGATAATTATACCCAGCATGGGGTCAAAGGTGTTGATACCATTATCCTAATTGGAGTCAGTAGGTGATAATGACCTCCCAGAAAAAGGTGTCAAGACAGCATTGTATGTGGCAGACAATAGATGTCTACCCCCCCCGCCTCTATTCAAGCTTGGCTTCTCCATTTTTACGTAGATGGCCTCCTTCACACCTCGTTTGTACCAATCGGCCTCCTTATCCAAAACACATACTTGACTGTCTTAAAAGGTGTGACCTGTTTCTTTTAGATGTAAGTACACGGCTGATTCTTGACCAGAGGTTTGGCTCAGAGCCATCAGGCTGTAGCCACTTTTGCAAGAGGTGGAATAACTCATAATACTGGGGTCTCGAAGATAAAGATAAACCAAAAACAAGTCTTCACTATTAAAATATAAAAATACTAAAAACACGGTTTTGTTGACTGACTCCCCCCCCCCCCCCCACAACACACACACGCTCCAAAAAAAAAAAAATTGAATAAGGGCCCATGCACACGACAATATGCCCTCTGAGACATTCAGTCTTTGAGCGGGCCATATGTCCTGGAGCAGCATTGATCGTGTGCACGGGAGTGCACAGCTTCATAGATTACTAAAACTTATGATTATGGGCAGTAGTCTCGCGCGCAGCCCAACGCGCACATAACCTATGATGCTGTGCGCTCCTGTGCACATGATTATTGCCGCTGGGGACATATGGCTCGCTCACAGAGTGTATGTCTCGGAGGGCATACGGTTGTGTGCATGGGCCCTAACAATGATCAAAAAATTGCACACACCCCAAAAATTGTACCAATAAAAACTACAGTTCACCCACAAAAAAAGCCCTCATAAAGAAATATGAAAAAGTTATGGCTGTCAGAAAAAGGTGATGGAAAGAAAAACCTTTTTTTCTTTTGCATTTTTGTTTTGTGCTCTCAGCCTTCCCAGAGCCTTAACTTTTTTTTTTTTCTTCGTTTACATAGCTGTATGAGGGCTTCTTTTTAGCAGGACAAGTTGTATTTTCCAATGCAACCAATTAAAAAAAATTCAAAGTTGGTGGAATTGAAAAAAAAACAAAACACCGAACTTTGCCAGTTTTACACAATTTTTTTTTTTCACTTGTGATCTTGATTCTCCAGGTCAGTATAAATCTGGCGGATACCACATATGTATAGTTTTTCTTGCGTTTTGATACTGTAAAAAAAATAAAAAATTTACTTTTTTTTTGTTGTTGCCATTTTTGGACCCCTATAAGCTTTTTGTAGTTAAAGGGGTTGTCCAGGTTCAGAGCTGAACCTGGACATACCTCCATTTTCACCCCGGCAGCCCCCCTGACATGAGCATCGGAGCAGTTCATGCTCCGATGCTCTCCTTTGCCCTGCGCTAAATTGCACAGGGCAAAGGCATTTTTCAGAGTTCCGGTGACATACCGGGGCTCTCCATGGGGCTCACAGGAACCCCGGTGACGTCACCGGCACTGATGGGCGGGATTTGGCTCTGCCCTAGCCAGTAAAACGGCTAGGGCAGAGCTAAAGCCCGCCCCTCAGAGTCGGTGACGTCACCGAACACACTGCCGGGCGGAAGTTACCGCCCGGCAGTGTGTTATTGAAAACAAAAGAGCCCGTGCCCTGCGCGATCTAGCGCAGGGCACGGGAGCGCATCGGAGCATGAGATGCTCCGATGCTAGGCTCAGGGGGGCTGCCAGAGTGAAAATAAGGGTGTGTCCGGATTCAGCTCTGAACCCGGACAACCCCTTTAACTAGTATTGGAGTCCATAATGATTTTACTAGTTTCCTATCGAGCCCGGCTACAGACTGGGGCTCCGTAGGAAACACTGTGCAGGAGCCTCCGGTTATTCACTATGACAGGGGCTGCCGTACACAAGCTCCGGCTCCTCTGATCGCCACACAGGGGATCCGGAGCATTACCAGAATCGCGTATTGTAAATTAAAAAGTTCCTGATCTTGGAGGCAAAGGAGGAAATAAAAAAAATATAAATTAAGTATTAAAGGGGCTGTGTAATCTTAGACATTGGTGGCATGTTGCTACAAAATGCCACCAATGTCAGTTAGGTGCGGGGCCCACCTGTGGGGCCCACACTTATCTCTATAACAAAACCCCAAAACTGAAAATAGCTAAGCGCACTGCTCAGGTCATGTCTAGGATTCGATGACTTTCTTACCCTCATCTTACATTTTCTACCTCTTGGGCTAATAGTATATTACAAAAGATTTATTACCTTCTAGATTCCATTGCTTGGAGCAGTGCGTCGGCAGAACTTGAAGAGGAGAAGAGCTCGTCAGTGAAGACTGCAGTCCAGTGAGAAAGATCCCAACAAGGGCGAGTACGGCTGGCTTCAGTGCTGTGGGCCCGAGTGTCTCCTTCTCAGCCTCTACATCTTAGTAAAATTAGAGGAGGAGATGGATGGACTTCCGTGGCAACCGCACTGGCCGCCAAGCTACACCCAGTGGGACTTGGAATGTGCAGGGTGTTGGAGAAGGGCAACTGCAGACTACTAAGACAATCTCCTTAAGGCCTCTTTCACACGGGCGAGATTTCTGCGCGGGTGCAATGCGGGAGGTGAACGCATTGCACCTGCACCCATTCATTTCTATGGGGTTGTGCACATGAGCGGTGATTTTCACGCATCACTTTGTGTTGCGTGAAAATCGCAGCATGCTCTATTTTGTGTGTTTTTCACACAACGCAGGTCCTATAGAAGTGAATGGGGCTGCGTGAAGCAAGTGCGGATGTGGTGCGATTTTCACGCACGGTTGCTAGGAGACGATCGGGATGGGGATGCGATCATTATTATTTTTCCTTATAACATGGTTATAAGGGGAAATATTAGCATTCTTACTAAAGAATGTGAAGAAGTCCGGGTTCGGGAACCAAACATGGCGATTTTTTTCACGCGTGTGCAAAACACATTAAAATGTTTTGCACTCGCGCAGAAAAATCACGCATTTTCCCGCGACGCACCCACATCTTAGCCGGCCAAAATCCGTGACGCCCGTGTGAAGGAGGCCTAAAGGCTTTGTCTGTTTTTTTCTATTTATGACCTATCCAGAACGGTGGGGGGAGGGTGCGTCTCCCGACACCCCCACCGATCAGCTGTTTGAAGAGAAGGCAGCACATACAAGCGCTGCCTTCTCCTCATTCTTAACCTGCTTACCGACTGCAGTGACGAACAGTGTAATTGCAACTATGGCATCCCCATTCACTTCTATGGGACATTACCCTACTACTCACTTGGACAGGAAGGAGCTGTCCCATTGAAGTGAATGCAGTTACGAGGGCAAGCAGGCAAACAATGAGGAGAAGGCAGTGCTTGTATGAGCGCTGCTTTCTCTTCAAACAGCTGATCGGCGGGGTGGCTGGTGTCGGACTCACACTGATCTGATATTGATGACCTATCTTGAGAATGGGTCATCAACAGGAAAAAAGCTGAAAACCCCTTTAAAGGGGTTATCCCATCATAGACAATGGGGGCCTATCGCTAGGATATGCCCCCATTGTCTGATAGGTGCTGGTCCCACTGCTGGAGCCGGGGAGAGTTGTGGCTGGAGGACCCTGGGTTTCCCGGGGTCCGTCCACCTCCAGGCGCAGCTCCCCGCCTCTCCCACTGAAGTGAATGGAAGTGCACCGCGCATGCGCGGCCACCGCTCCCATTCATTTTTTATATGGGGTCGACGGAAATAGCCGAGCCAGCTTCAAGTTTCTATGCTCCGTTCTGCTTGTAGGTGCTGGTCCCAGCGGTGGGACCCGCACCTATCAGGCAATGGGGGCATATCCTAGCGATAGGCCCCCATTGTCTATGATGGGATAACCCCTTTAAGGAAATGATCTGCTTTTATGAAACTGATAACGGAGAGGACATCAACATTAGAGCTCATGCACACAATATAATTTTTTCCCCATGTCCATTAGTTTTTTTTTAGGCCTGTATGTATAACCATTCACTACAATGGGCCTGGCAAAAAATGGAAATGACACAAAGTGCATTACATGC
This sequence comes from Bufo gargarizans, assembly GCF_014858855.1. NCBI lineage: Eukaryota > Metazoa > Chordata > Amphibia > Anura > Bufonidae > Bufo > Bufo gargarizans. Next base: position 1,419,257 of record NW_025334069.1, on the reverse strand, counting down.
CTGTATGTCCGGATGGCGGTTCCGCGCTTAAGGAATGGAAATTTCTGTAGGAGCCAAAAATAAAGGAAGGCACGCCCTAGGGCAGAATCAGTGTTTTGTGGGGGGGTTTTAAAACCAATTTTGAAATGGGTATCAGAAGTTGGCTTCGGTACTGACTGGTACCTTGGTTCTGAAGCCGACTTCAGATACCTGTTTAAAATCAGTTTTAAGTTAAATAATCAAATACCGAAGTTAATGCCGGTCTCCCAAGACTATGGCAATAACGAAGTTTGAAGCGAATTGACTTTTGATCTTGGCTTCGAAGATCGGTACGCTCAACCCTAGTGAGGATTCTTCTTACTGATAATCTGAGCATGTAAGGGATCTTTCACACGAGTGGATCCTGTGTGTGGAATCCACTGCGTGAATGACAGCCAAGCCCCGCACCGGACAGCAGAACCACGGAGCAGTAAGGCTACTTTCACACTAGAGTTCGATCGGATCCGTTCTGAACGGATCCGATCATAATAATGCAGACGGAGGCTCCGTTCAGAACGGATCCGTCTGCATTATTTTAGCATATAAAAGCTAAGTGTGAAAATAGCCTTGGACGGATCCGTCCAGACTTTCAATGTAAAGTCAATGGGGGACGGATCCGCTTGAAGATTGAGCCATATTGTGGCATCTTCAAACGGATCCGTCCCCATTGACTTACATTGTAAGTCTGGACGGATCCGCACGGCCAGGCGGACACCCGAACGCTGCAAGCAGCGTTCAGCTGTCCGCCTGTCCGTGCAGAGGCGAGCGGAGCGGAGGCTGAACGCCGCCAGACTGATGCAGTCTGAGCGGATCCGCATCCATTCAGACTGCATCAGGGCTGGACGGCTGCGTTCGGGTCCGCTCGTGAGCCCCTTCAAACGGAGCTCACGAGCGGACAGCCGAACGCTAGTGTGAAAGTAGCCTAACATGACTGATAATGCTCTGTGCCTCTCTGTGACCTTTTTACTACAAAATCACAGTGACAATTTTATCATTTTGTAGTAAAAAGATCACAGAGAGGCACGGAGCATTATCAGTCATGTTACATGACAGACAGCGTGTGTATATATATTATATAGGAAAAGGATGGCGTGGCAGCCTGGTCTGGTCTAGATCGTCACTAGCCAAAGGAGTGGGGTTTACACAGGAGGAAGGGGGGGGGGGCATACAAAAATGTGCTGTGGGGCCCAGTCACTTCTAGCTACGCCCCTGCGTTCTGTAATAACGTTCTACACACTGAGGCCATAGGCGTAGCACCTGCTATGGGGCCTGGAGGTTCGAGGGGCAGTCAGGTGTAAGAACATTGTACATTTTTTGCAGGGAATAACAACATGGCGGCGTTCTGCTGTAATGTGGGTTTTGTGTTATATGGCGTTATTGCTATTTATGCCACTAGGTGGTGGGGGCCCGGTTATATTTTGCTATGGGGCCCTATGACTTCTAGTTCGGCTCCTGATCCAGGATATTTGTGACATATTGTTAAATTAACACCAGTATCTACCAAGGCGGCGCCCCCCTGTGCCTGACACCACTGCCCCCACGGCCTCCTGAGGTGGCACCGGCTCATCCACATGACCTCACTTCCTTCTCCTAGAAGCCATGTGTCAGCCATACATGTATCTGTATGAATGCTCCATGCCTGGCGGATGTGTCACACTCCTATTCACTAGGAAAGAATGAGGGAAGCAGGAAAAAGGGGCTCGGGCTGGGGAGGAGGAGGGAGATAAGGCAAGTGCAGGAATGGAGGAGGAGGAGGAGGAGCGGCGCCACATAAAGGAAGACACAGAATACAAGGAAAGGGATGCGCCGAGAAGGGACGGGCAGGGCCAGCTGGGAGAAGCCGCCCGTAGGGTGTAGCGCACAGACACAACCGCTAGGGGGAGCACGAGAGACTGACTCATACAGACACATGGAGGGAAGGACTGGCTCATCTCCGCCTCCCGGGGGTGGGCTGCACGCAGTCGGTCTGGAGGAGGGAGCCGCTGCCGGCCGGGCGTGAACCTCAATCCAAGGAGAGGCGCAAACTTCTCGGCCCGGAGCATCAGGGGATCAATGGGAAAGTGATAGGCGCGCAGGCTGAGGCTGACCCCGCGGGAGCGCGCCTTGCCCCCCTCTAACTGAGGGGGGTCCCCGGAGACCGGTACACCCACCGACACCCCCCTGTGGGTCACAACAAGGTGAGCATTGGGTCGGGGGCGGCAGGAGTAGTCTCCCCCTCTAAGCCTCCTTGTGTCTGTATTGTGGTCCAGTCCATGAGGGGCAGCTCTAGGGCAGGGGGGATGCATATTACTGTGAGCACCTCACTGGGGGCTTGTGTGTCACCGTGTATCACACCTATGTCACCGTGTGTCACACATGTAAATATGTACCGCTCACGTGTCTGTCCAGTCTGTGTCCCTGTAAATAACACGTCGTCCCCTGACCTATGTATATATGTGCTGCTTGCGTGTCTGTCCAGTCCGTGTCACTGTATATCACACATGTCACGTATGTGCTGCTCGCGTGTCTGTCCAGTCCGTGTCACCGTATATCACACATGTCACGTATGTGCCGCTCACGTGTCTGTCCAGCCTGTGTCCCTGTAAATAACACGTCGTCCCCTGACCTATGTATATATGTGCTGCTCGCGTGTCTGTCCAGTCCGTGTCACCGTATATCACACATGTATGTGCAGCTCATGTGTCTAGTCTGTCACTGTATATCACACGTCGTCCCCTGACCTATGTATATAGGTGCCGCTCACGTGTCCAGTCCGTGTCACTGTATATCACACATGTATGTGCTGCTCACGTGTCTGTCCAGTCTGTGTCCCTGTATATCACACATGTATGTGCCGCTCATGTGTCCAGTCCGTGTCACTGTATATCACACATGTATGTGCCGCTCATGTGTCCAGTCCGTGTCACTGTATATCACACATGTATGTGCTGCTCACGTGTCTGACCAGTCCGTGTCCCTGTATATCACACATGTATGTGCCGCTCACGTGTCTGTCCAGTCCGTATCCCTGTATATCACACATGTATGTCCCGCTCACGTGTCTGTCCGTGTCACTGTATATCACATGTCACCGTATATCACACATGTATGTGCTGCTCATGTGTCTGTCCAGTCTGTGATCCTGTCAATCGCACGTTGTCCCCTGACCTATGTATATAGGTGCCGCTCACGTGTCCAGTCCGTGTCACTGTATATCACACATGTATGTGCTGCTCACGTGTCTGTCCAGTCTGTGTCACCACAGACTACACATATAGTCCCTATGTATATATGTGCTACTCTCCGCTCAGTCCGTGATACGTAGTTACGAGCGTCAGATGTGAAAACTTTATAATGTACGAAATCTCAGGCCGGACATGCTGAGGTGCCGCATGAGTACGTTGATGAACGAGGGGCGTGCAAACGTGCAGAACGCCTACATACATCTTGTACTTACCTTTTGTAAAGCGCCCCTTTAAGGCTATCTGGCCTATTGTAGTCGTGTGACATAAGGTCACCTATCCTGCTACGACAATTGCACCCAGTGATGGCGAGTTCACAAATCGCCAATTACTGTGACATGACATTCGCTGTCATTAGGGGCGACACTTGCGATCTTAATGTCGTGCCGTTAGGAGTCACTGTATAGACCTAGCCTCAGGGGCCCTTTTCTTCAGTGTGCCATCTGTAGTTCTTGTGGGTAGCTCACTGACTCATTTCTACAGGGCCACATCTGCAGTTTTTGTGGCTGTTCCGAAAATATTAGAGCATGTCCTCCGGTCTGTTTTGCGGCCGAGAATAATAATTTCATTGAAGAGATCTGTGGTTTGCCAACAGAAACGTGGACGCGGTTGTGTGCACGAGGCTGTGGCTTCGTGAGGACACCTTTTGTGGTGCAGCCACTTGCCTGGCTAACGGTTGTAAGATTCGGTCCACTATTCCCTCAACAAAACCACCTGGCCTTCTTCAGGTGGATGTCGTCCTAAGGGTAAAGTTAAAGGGGTTGTGCCACCTCACATGTTGGTGGCATGGATACTGCTCCTTTCACTTCAGTGGGACTGCTGGGAATAGCTGAGCCAGAACTTGGCTATTTTTTATTTTATTTTTGGAACTCCCATAGAAATGAATAGAGGGTGGCTGCGCATGCGCGGTGCTTGCTCCTTCACTTCGGAAAGAAGTGTGACCAGCACCTATCTGACATTGGTAGCGAATCCTAGCAGCAGACTACCAGTGTCTGAGGTGAGACGGCATCATTTGACTGGGAGCCTTTTCCGGTGCATGTGTAAAAGGTAGTACTCCGGCGCAGCGTGCGCAGGGCTGAAGTGTTGCACGTGAAGCCGTTGTCCACCAGTTTCGTGATTGTCTCACTGTGTGTGACTGCGTTCTGTGTAGTCCCAGCCTCGGAATCTGATTACCCTGTGACTTAGGTCGTACCACTATAGCTTCCATCCCCCAAGCTTGGTCCAAGACATCGCCCTTGGCTGAGCCTGAACCCTACTCCGTGCTTTTGAGGGTCAAACGCCCCAAAACAGGTGTCTGCGGGTGGATGTTTGGCTTGACTATTTCCCCTTATGATCTCATTCTTAAAAAAAACAAACAAAAAAAAAAAAAAACGTCATAGACTCAGGGAGCCACGTCCAGAAGGTGGTGCTAGTGAGATGATGGTTCTCTTTCTCTAGGAAAGTTGTTGTGAAACTACAATTCCCAGCATGCTCCATTAACTTCTGAGAAGAGCAGATCAAGGAGATACTCTGCATATTTTCCCATACAGCATAGCCAATAAGTCTCCATACGGGGCTGGTCTCCTTAAGGAGAGCCGTGACCTCTGATGGCACCAAAATTGCAATTAGCAGCTTTGGCGCAAGTGTCTGTCACGTCGCGTGCGCAGTGCAAAAGAGATGGCACTGCATCACATTCACCAGGGCGCCAGGGCTTCAAGTTCGCTGTGTGAGCGACTGAGCGCCATATTGGTCGAGGCATGGCCCGGCTCTATGTAGTGGAGTGATTGATTGTGCCAGGAAATCACTGGTTAATCTGTTGTCGGCATTTTCTCTTCAGAGCTTGTTCGCAATCACTTCCCATCTCGGTAGAAGAGCTGACTATCAGTTTGTAGTATCTTTTCCTCTGCTTCCCCGTCCTAACCCCCTGTTCATCTTTCTGGCTTTTTTTTTTTTTTTTTTTTTACTGTTTAGGTCTGTGGATATTATCTAGGCCAAAATATTCAGCGTTCCACCTCCTCCTCACCGACGTGTTCCTGGCAGGTTGCGGCTTGTCTCCTCTCTGGAAGAATTGCACATACCTCTCCTCCCAGCTGCAGGCCCCGAGGTGGGGGTTCTGTAAGGCTACCCGGAAATCTCTGAGATATGTGTGCGCTGTCCATACGGACAAGTGATGTGCAGCAAAGTATATGACGCGTACATCTCTGGAGTACATACTAACTAGAGTCCGGCTTCACGTGCAGAGCTAACGTGTAATGTCCGCCACGCTGCTATAGGAGAAGCAGAATAAGAAGTCCTTTGTCTTACTTTTAGTAGCTCTTTTTTAAAAGTTTTTATTACTACATGTTCCATTTATTATTATTGTGATTTATTATACTCCAGGGTATACAAAAAGACAATGGGGGGGGGGGGGCTTGGAATTTACTTACAATTATGCCTGTTTCCAGATGCACGGCTGTTGTAGAAGCGCATAATTTATGATAAAGTGCAATCCTTGTCATAAATTAGCTGAATCTTAGGGAGGCACAGGGGGGAATCTAAGGGCTGTATTAGACCTGCAGATCAGCATTTCGATTCTCGGGAAGGAAGCCTTCCTTCTCAACGATCACCTGCTTGTCAATGAAGGAGACCTCTGCTATTACATGCAGCGATCTCCTCCACAGTATGGGGAGGAGTGATTGCTAATGCCAATCGCTAATGTAATCTGCTGCACTTTTACACTGACAGATTGCTGCTGGCCATCCCTCTGCAGGTCTAATACAGCCCTAGGATGGGCGTAAAAAGCTTTGCTTAGTAAATGACCCCCTGTTTGGTACGGACAATTGAGTCCACCTTTGTTTACATTTTTCATCTCCATTCAGCCAGCTAATGGAACAGGAAAAACCTCTCTGCAGGTGTCTAGGCCATTCCCCAGTTCAATAAAATTTAGCAGACAGCATGGAACATACCGCATCATAGGCACAAACCGGATACATATTTGTGGCCACGATGAACAGGCCCGTGGTCATAGTCTGGCGGTGGGATGCCAGGGAGGGGAGATATACAGATCTCCCCACAGAAACCACATAACGGTACCAGGTTAGGACTCTACTTGTAGCCGGAACCTAGGTGGGTCCGTTGGTCCCAGAACCATCTCCCTGTGATCTTCTGGTCTGGAGCTATGAACCCTAAATGGTTTTGTGGGTCATTTGCTGCCAGACCAGGAGAGGGGGAATGGACCCTTTCCGGAGGCGGGAAGAGGAGAGGCCGGCTACAGTTTAAAAGGCTTGTGCCAACAAGCGGGCGTGTCTTTTCTTTGAAGGAGGGTCACATCGTGCCATGTGTTTAGAGGGACATGCAACCTGCTGACATCACTGCCCTCCATGTGACTACAGCAAATGACTCCTCACAACCCAAAAGGACTCATTCATCTGGTAAACTGACTTTTGCTCTATTTAATCCTGTTTGTACCATACCACCTGTATTTGTAACCTCAGACCATTGTATATATCCTTGTGTGTGTATAGTGTATTGTCTAGTGAGCCCCTAAGGGGATTAAATATTTTAATCTTGTGCTGTCTTGTATCTTGATCATGAATTCCCACGTCCATGTTTCGGCATAGTTATACTCTACCGCGAGTTGGTTTCTTAACCTATATAATCCCGTTAGCGGGCCAGTCTTATATCAAACAAGAAACTGGTGACAGTCTTCCCGGGCTGAGAACGTGCTGTTTCACTGGGGCAGTGAAAAGGCTCTCTTAGCTTGTTGCCTCTCTGTGCCTATGTGAACAGGAGAAGTCTGTGAAAACTGTACCAAGGCTGACCAGTGACCAAACAGTATCTCGTGAGCTCAACGTAGTTGACGTCAAGTGGGCACGAGGGCTGGAATCCCTCATATATTGGTGGCAGCAAAGTGGGATCGAGATACTAGTGTGTGTGTGTGTGTGTGAGACCCATACTCTCAGACACTAAAGACTATCAGCAGTAGCTTTTGCCGCTGGATAGTCTGAGTGCAAATACAATAAGGTGTGTGTGTGTGTGTGTGTGTGTCATCAGGTTGCAGTCTGTGTCAGTGATCATCTGTGGCAATGATGGCCAGTATCGCAAGGAGCAAAGCTAAGGAGATGGCCGATGCTATGAATGGTGGCGGGGAGGACGCAGTTCAGATGAGGGGCCCAGAGGAGGTGGAAGGCAACTTTATTCAAGGTGAAAGGGAGCACAGCCAAAGCTCCCCAAGGAGCCAGTTGCCAGCGGTGGGCCGCACTCCACCTGCCCATTTCCCCCCCTTCCCCCTTCCTCAGGCAGGCAGGCTCTGCTTCTCTCCTAAAAGTTGTCGTGGAGGCCGGAGACCAGGCGGCTTATGAGATCCTCATGGCAGCTGCTGAACATCGCAAACGAACAGAGGCTGCAGAACGAGAACGTCGCGAGCAAGCACAGGTCGAGCGCGAGCATCACCTGCGAGTGCTCAAACTCCAGCAGCCTTAGCCTGATGTGAGTCTCCAGAGATCCGGATTCCTAAACTGCAGGCGGAGGACGTCTCCCTGCTGGACAAAGATGGGGACTCGGACGCTTTCTTGTTGGCGTTTGAGATAGCCTGCCATCGGTACCAGCTGCTGGAGGAGCAGTGGGTCCAATTTCTAACACCATGTGTCAGGGGAAAAGCCCTCGAAATCTTCAGGGTACCTGCCCAGCAAGACCATCCTGAGCTATGAGGACATCAAGCAGGCTCTGGTCCGGCAGTACAACTTAACCCCTGAGTTGTACCAGAAAAAGCTCCGACGTTTGCAGCGGGGTCCTACCCAGAGCTGGGCCGATCACATGCAGGACTTGCGGAGAGCGGTCGACCAATGGACCACGGGATTGGAGCTTACCACTGTCCAGCAGCTGAAGGAGCTCATTTCCACAGAGCAATTCTTGTGGAACAGCCAGGAGGACCTCCAGCAGTACCTCCATGATTAGAAGCCAAAGGGGGCCTTGGCAACAGCAGCCCTGGCCGACGAGTACACCAACAACCGGACTTCAGAGGCCCGGAAACCTGTTGGCTGGAGAAGGGGGTAAGACACACTACCCCTGTCCCTAGGCCCAGGTGGGCACCGGCCCTGGCTTCACTTTCCACATCTATGGGGGAACACAGACTTTGCCACCTCTGGAAACAGCCAGGACACTTCAAGGCAATGTGTCCCCAGCGCCCAAGGGACCCGTCCCAGTCATCGACCCAGAAACCGTCCACTGTGGTGTGTGTGAGGAGGCCCCTTGACAATTTTCAACTGGTCACCGTGTGGCAGGCCATGGGACTTAGAGACAGCGGCGCTGCGATGACTTTGGTACGGGCTGAACTAGTGGCACCCGATTATTTATTGCCTGGAAGATCCCTTACTGTCTCTGGGATTGGAGGAGTAGAACCGTCGCTGCCCGTCGCCAAGGTCTATTTGGACTGAGGCGTAAGGGAGGTATCCTCAAATATCCCTGCCAGTGTTTTGCTGGGGACAGACCCGGGGAGGCTTGTGTCTAAGTACGGGGCTGCTGACACAAGGGGGGCGGGGGGATGTAATGTGTGCCTCTCCCCCTCAGTGGGGAGAGGGTCATTCACGCCATCTGTGCTGAGGCCCCAGGGAGTAGCTAGCAAGCCTGCTGGAATCTGTTGTCCTCAGGTGTGGCAACTAAGGGGACAAGTAGGGGTCAGACAGCTGCGGGGGAGGAGGATGCAAATGAGGTCAGGGCTGTCCCAGAAGAAGTAGGCCTCTTAGGTAAAACATCAGTGCAGGGTTCCTCCCCAACCGGGATGTTGGAGGGCCAGGTTAGTCCGTCTGGAATGGTGACTTGGTCGGAAGCTGAGGGGAAGCAGGCACTACCAGCTGTGGCAGCGGCTATAGCTGCTGTCGCGCGCAGTGGGAGTGCTGGGGCCCCTCAGTGGTCTGATTGCTTTCCCCCTTCCAACCAAGTGGCTGCCAATTCAGATGGAGGCCAGAAGACGGGTTCCAGGGACCTGTCGTGACATGGGAGTCTCGTCTATTTTGTCCATTTCCAGTCAGGAGTTTCAGGCAGCGTTAGTGGCTGACGCCAGCCTGACCGCTCTCAAAGAGCAGGCGACGCAGCCCACCTCTGTTTTGGACCTCGGGCTGATTGTCTGAGACCAAGGACTGCTATACTGGGTCAAAGTCCAGCAGGGCTCACCGGAGGAGTGGCCTAGGGATTGACAGCTAGTGGTACCCTATCAGTTCAGAACGAAGGAGTTGTGGGTTGCGCATGAAATTTCCATGGCTGGACACCTAGGGGTCGCTAAGACAAAAGCCAGATTAGCCCAGCATTTCTACTGGCCAAAGATGGGGGACGATGTGGTTGCCTACTGCCGTTCATGTGACCCACAGCCACCCGCTGGCAGGTGTCGGGTATCTAATTGGACCACTGTCCATTCCCAGCAGCGCCAGGAAACGCTTCATATTGATAGTAGTAGATTATGGTATCCGGAAGCGGTAGCCTTGTCCTCCATTCGGGCTGACAAGGTGGCCACTGCCTTGCTGTAGACTTTCTCCAGAGTGGGCTTTCCCCAGGAAATGCTCACTGGCTGGAGGACCCAGTTCATGTCGTAATTCATGGAGTCTCTCTGTAGGCAAATACAGGTGCAACATCTGGTGACCAGCCCATACCACCCACAGACCAACAGCCTATGCGAACGGTTTAATGGCACCTTAAAGCAGATGCTTAAGATGTTGGTTGATTCCCACGGGTGTGACTGGGAGCGGTACCTCCCACATCTGCAGTTTGCCTACCGAAAGGTCCCATAGGCCTCCCACGGGGTTCTCCTCCTCTGAGCTCCTATACTGGCAACGTGTGCAGGGGCTCGGGCTGTGGTGAAAGAGACCTTGGAGGGAGTTGTAGCCACCCCTGGAGTGTTGGTCATCGAGTGTGTCATGCGCTTCCAAAGCAAGATGCAGGCCTTGTCGCAGCTGGTGCACGATAATATTGAGCGGGCCCAGGCCGACCAGAAGCGATGGTACGACCAGAACAATTGTGAGAGGGCCTACTAGGTGGGTCAAAAGGTATGGGTACTGGTCCCCGTGCCTCAGGACAAGCTTCAGGCGGCCTGAGAAGGCCTGTACCTCGTGCATCAGCGCCTCAACGCCGTGCTGTACCTGGTCACCCTGGACCACGCCCGGGGAAGGCGGAAGGCCTATCGGTAGAGGGAGGCATATGCCCTCCCTGTCTGCAACCTCCCAGAAGAGGGGGAGGAGGAAACCCTCCTAGACCTGCTTGCCCAGGTGAAGGCGGGTGGGTTCATTGTGGAGGTGGACCAACGGCTCTTGAAGGACCTTCCAGGAGTTGTTCAGCAACATGGACACCAGGGATCACCCCCCCCCCCCCCCCCTGGCAATCCGACGTTCAGCATATCGGGTTTCCTTGGAGGTACAGCAGCACATGTGCCAGGAGGTTGATGAGATTCTGAAGCTGGTGGTCATCCAGGCATCCAACAGCGCTTGGGCATCACCTGTGGTCCCAAAGAAGGACCAGACCACCCGGTTCTGTGTGGATTACAGGGGACTCAACGCTGTCTCTGTCACCGATGTGTACCCAATACCACGCATCAATGACCTACTTGCTCAGTTTGCTGGGGCATAGTACCTGACCATCATGGATCTGAGCTGGGGGTATTGGCATATTCCCCTGACCCGTGAGGCACGGGAACACTGTGTCTTTATTACCCCCTTTGGATTGTACGAGTCCACTGTGATGCCATCCAGCATGAAGAATGCCCCTGCCACTTTTCAGTGTATGGTCAACACAATGCTTAAGGGACTTAGAGTACGCAGCTGCGTACCTGGATGACATTGCCATCTTCAGTCCCACATGGGAGGATCACCTAGAGCACTTGATGCAGGTGCTCGGGCGGATCCGCCAGGCAGGCTTGACCATAAACCTAAAAGTGCCAGCTGGGCATGAGCGAGGTCCACTACCTGGGGCACTGGGTAGACTGGGGGGCCTTAAAACCAGAGTCTGGAAAACTGGATGCCATCACATCCTGGCCCACCCCCAGGACCAAGAAACGGGTGATGTCCTTCCTGGGCACTATAGGAGGTATGTCCCCCACTATAGTAGCGCCCTCTTGAGCTTCCTTGTACTACAAGCAGCCGATTTCACGTGGCCGTTTATAGTACAGACCGACGCCAGGGATTTTGGCCTTTGTGCCGTACTCAGCCAGGTCGACACTACAGGCCAGGAACACCCCATTTGTACCTGAGCTGGAAGCTTCTGCCGAGGGAGGTGGCGTACTCCACAATGGAGGAGTACCTGGCCATGGTCTTGGCACTGTAACGGTTTCAGCCATACTTATACGGGCGCCGCTTCACTGTGGAGACAGACCACAACCCCCTCAGCTGGTTAAACACCGTCTCAGGGATGAATAGAAGGCTGCTACACTGGAGCCTCGCGCTCCAGCAGTATCACTTGACCATTTGCCACAAGAAGGGCCGTGACCTTGGGAATGCCAACAGGCTATCCCGGCAAGGATGGGTGCACGGGAACACAGGAAAGTGCTGCCCCCTGGCGCCCTCTAAAAGGAGGAGGTGTGAGGAATATGGATTATTATTATTTATGGCCAGCCATGTTCCCAGATCAACCATCTACTGAAAGGTAGCAGAGGTAGTGAGCTCCACAGGGGGGGCCCTGCCTCACAGCACAGCCTTATGGCAGAGAGCATCTAGCAGTCCAACTTTGTTTATATTTCTCGCCTCCATTCAGCCAGCCAGGAACCCAGCTAATGGAACAGGAAAAAACTCTCTGCAGGGGTCTAGGCCATTCCACAGTTCAATCAAATTTAGTAGCATGGAACCGGCGGTTCGTAAGGAATTGTGAATCGCCCGGCCATCACAGGCACAAACCGGATACATATTTGTGTCCCTGTGGCCACGATGAACAGGCCCGTGGTCATAGTCTGGCGGTGGGATGCAGGGAGGGGAGATATACATATCTTCCCACAGAAACCACATAATGGTACCAAGTTTGGACTCTACTTGTAGCCGTAACCCAGGCGGATACGTTGGTCCCAGAACCATCTCCCTGTGACATTCTGTTCTGGAGCTATGAACCCTAAAGCGTTTTGTGGGTCATTTGCTGTCAGCCCAGAAGAGGGGGGGGGTGGACCCTTCCCAGAGGAGGGGCCGGCTACAGTTTAAAAGGCTTGTGCCAGCAAGTGGGTGTGTCTTTTTGCTGAAGGAGGGTCACTTCGTGCCATGTGTTTAGAGGGACCTGCAACCTGCTGACATCACTGCCCTCCATGTGACTACAGCAAAGGACTCATCCCAACCCAAAAGGACTTGTCCATCTGGTAAATTGACTTTTGCTCTATTTAATCCTGTTTGTACCATACCACCTGTATTTGTAACCTCAGACCACTGTATATATCCTTGTGTGTATTGTCTAGTGAGCCCTTAAGGCGATTAAATATTTAATTTAATCTTGTGCTGTTTTGTATCTTGATCACGAATCCCCACGTCTGTGTTTCGGCATAGTTATAAGCTACCGCGGGTTGGTTTCTTAACCTATATAACCCTGTTAGCAGACCGGGCTTATATCAAACAAAAAACTGGTGGCAGTCTTCCCGGGCTCAGCTTGATGCCTCTCTGTGCCCGTGTGGACAGGAGGAGTCTGTGAAAACTGTACCAAGACTGACCTTACCCGCTCCTCCAGGAGGGCATAACGTCATCCCTTGGTGACCATACCGTATCTCATGAGCTCGACTTAGTTGACGTCAAGTGGGCATGAGGGGTGGTATCCCTCACACCAGTCTATAAATCCATCCTGTCTTATCTTGTTACCTCATTGACTTCAATCTGGAAAAGGACAAACCAGGAAAACCACAAAATGTAGTTATGAAGTGTTTTATTTTATTGTTTTTTTATGCTTAGTTTTTTTGGGACTGCTACAGTGTATGTGGCACAGTTTAGGATCATTGGGTTTATTTGGCTTCTTGGCTGGACAATCCCTTTAAGACTATGTCCACAGGTGACTGATAAGCTGCAGCAGGTCCGCAGCATTGTAAAGTACCAGCAAAGTGGGTGAGATTGTGACAGGTGCTGCGTATAAAAACCTCAGTGTAAATTCACCAGGGGTGCGGATTTGACGTCTGCAGCTCGTCAGTATATGCTGCAAATCTCCCCAGCAGATTTTACCCTTTGCAGTGGCGAGGGTGACGCCTGATGCAAAACATGTGGGTTTTACTGCTGAGCTGCGGTAAAAACTGCTGTGGACATTTTCCGCTGTATTTTCCAGCATGTCTGAACATAGACTAAAGGTAGGCACAAAAGTGGTGGGAACGCTGCAAATGTTCAACATGGAAAATTCACAGCATGTTACAGTACCAGCAAAGTGGATGGGATTTTAGCAAATAGGTGAGAAATGTCTGATCCCTGAGAGTCCCAGCACTGGACTCATCTTTGACGAGCACAGAGGTAATGTGAATGGAGAGGTGGCCACACACGTGCGCCGTTTTATGATTCAGTGTCTATGGGGCTGATGGACAGCGGCAGATTTTTTGCAGAAGTTTCTGTAACCTTCCAATTCATCTGAATGGGGGGTTCTAGAAAAACCGTGCGCTTACCACCAAAACAGCCATTCTCAAATATGGGACTGTATCCTTGGCGTAGGTTCTGGTGTTGCAGATTTTTGGTTATAATTCTGGACTGAATCTACAGCCATTTATACATGAGTAGTGAAAACCCCCATCCACGTGTAGCTGAAAAATCCTGCATGTGCAGCAGGTATGGCCGTTCTATTATATCCTGTGGATGTAGCCGCAGCAAAATCTGTGACAGAAAAGGGGAGATCTATCAAAACTGGTGCAACCAATCAGACTGACCCTTCCGTTTTTCTAAAGGAGCTCTGAAAACTGTAAGGTGGAATCTGGTTGCTACCAAGCCAGTTTTCCTTTGCTTCAGTTTTGATTAATCTCCCCCAAAGTATTTATCAAATGAAAAAAAAAAAAATTCCCCCCCCCTTCTTGCACTCACTGCAAACAAGGCCAGGCTATTTAGTTAATGGGTCGTCCTGCTTTGGAGCCGACAACCCCTGAGGTCCTCCTGGATGTTAAAAACCCCCACTCACCTGTCCGCATTCCCAGCTGCTTCCGCTGCCGGGCCCAAGTCGAAAGCAGCCGAGAACAGAGCCGCAGCGGGAATGTGGACAGGTGAGTGGGGCTATTCACACTTTTTGCGGGTCAGATGCTGACCCAGTCACTTCTATGGGGCCATAAAAGATGCAGGCAGCACACCGTGTGCTGTCTTCATCCGTATGTCCCTTCTGTGGCATCCGCCAAAAAATAGAACATGTCCTATTCTTGTCTGTTTTGTGGATAAGGATAGGACTATTCAACAGAGGGACGTTCCTTTCGACAAATTGCGCAACGCAGACAGTATGTGTTTTGCGGACTGCGAAAATGGCTACGGCCGTGTGCATGAGCCATAAGACTGTATGTTTTTGTATAGTATTGGTGTTTCTTGTGTAAACCTCCTAAAGGTCTTGTATGTGGCCTGTTCACCTCCTGTTTGACCCTGTGCTCCGGAAAACACCTGGTGAATACTGAACATATCCAAAGGCCTATGGACCCAGTGTATCGCAAGAGCGTGTCAGCATATCTTTTTTTGTGGTTTGGTATAGCATAGTAGACTACATTATTCCATACACTGCTATAAAGAAAAAAAACATTGGGCGGTATACATTGTTACTGACATAGTATATGCCTGTGCAGCTTTCTGTTGACATTATCTCTTGAACAAGGGCTCAAAGAGCTCAGTGGGGTCCGTTTATAGATGGATGCAGCATAAACGTTTCATGTCCTGCACAGGCGTTCTGCTGAGCCACTGCCATACCAATATTCCCTAGACCTGTTGTGAATAACGTAAACCATTGCCCTGCTCTGATTTAGAAGCTGGATTACAGGCCATAGCCACTCTCCATGGGCCACAGTGGAAGCGGTCATCTGAAACCACCTCCAAAAACTGTGCTGAGGCCTACTTTTAGGGTGTGGCCACATGGGGTGGAATCTCTGCTATGGATTTGGAGCGGAAATTGCCCTGTGAATTTTATGGCCAAGCAGCGTATTTAAAATCCAATCCCTATGTCGTTTTCCGCAAAGATTATGGATTAGATTTTTATTTAGATTTTTTCAATATAATCTCATCCACTTTGCTGCTGTAGTAATACACGGCTTATTTTGCGCGTTCAAATGGCACAACTCCTTTTACGCTAAGTTCTGAAATGACCACCTATCCACAGTGCAGTGCTTGGCTACCTACAGCGCTCCCATAGAGGTGAATACAGCAGCCGCCATACACAACCTGCTGTTCCATTCATTCAGTGGAACTGGACCCCGGTTCTCGTGATCGTGTGTGTGTGTGGGGGGTCCCATTAGTCTGACCCCCACCGATCAGATGGCTGCCAGTCTTACCTACCTGATCCTAGTTTTTCTTTAGAAATAAGCAGCACACGAAGCATCTGGCAGCCGCTCATCCCCTGACTTTATTCTGGCTACGGATACAACCGTACCCGTTTTGCGGCCCGCAAATCGTGAATCCACAAAATGCAGACGCCATCCACATGTTTGCGGATCTGTTTTTTTCAGTGGGTCTGTGGTCTGCATTTTGAGGACATTTTCTATCTTTCTGTGGAATAGATATAAGGATGTGAAAAAGCACATGGATGATCCGCGTGCTTTTCAGTCAGTTTATCAAAAAGCTAGACTATGTCCTATACTTTTCCCCTAGATGTGGACCACGGACGGGCTGTCTGGTCTCTAGTCCATCTTTTTGTGCAGAGCAAATCGCAGCATGCACCATTCTGCTCTGAGCGATTGGGTCTGGTAGAAGAAGGGGCCACAAGGACGCCATCTGTGCACGGTCCTTTCAAAAACTCATCCATGTTCACTGTCCGAAACTCAGATGAGTTTCCTGTCGTCCGTATAAAAGGGGCCTAAAGGGTTAAAAAATGGAGACCTACCTCTGACTGCAGAGGGTGTGATGCTTTGATAGTTCCTCTATCGGTGCTAAATAAAGCGTGAATTCTTCGTAGAATAAATTGTGGTGTTTTTGAGCTTATGGAGAGTGGAGTCCGGAAGGCATTGACAATGTGCTGATGAGTATTGATCCATCATATGTAAGTGGTCAGGTGATTGCAGCTTCCTCATATGATCGGACAGAAGATCTCACGAAGCTCTAAAATCACCATTTGTAACTCATGACGATGATTCCATACAAGAGCCCAAAGAGAGAAGGGACCTCAAGGCTTGACGGCATTTGGTCTGCTGGGCAGAAATATATATATATATATATATATATATATATATATATATATATATATATATATATATATATATATATATATATATATATATATAATTTTATTAGAACTCTTAACTGGTTTCTGTTTGGTATTTTGACAGCAAGAATAGAGCTGAAGATTGGTAACGCAGATGGAGAATCATCACAAATGTGAACAGAGCTTTTTAGAAGAGCATGGAGATGTTGCCATGCACAACTTTTTGTTTAGAAATCCCATATTACTTGACGTGTGAACACTTTCTAATCTGTGTTCGATATAATTGTAAAGAACTGCCATACAGTTTGTACCAAAGTGTATGGTGGCAGTTTTGTCTGTACAGGTCCCAATGTTCTTCCCCTGTTGGCAATGATGACTGTATTTTAAGGAGAAGATACAATGAAACTATTGGAAACATAAGCTCCAAACGCTTGTACCTTGTGGAACTTGTTTGGGTGTCCACATACGGTGCCAAATTTAGTAATGATTTTTGATATGGTGGTGTGCATGAGGCCAAACTGCACCAAAAATATCTACTGGTCTGCCCCAATGTCTCAGAAATTGGCATGCATTTTTTTTGGGTAGCCCTTAGGCCTCATGCGGCCGTTCCGTGCATTGGGGGCCGCAATTTGCGGTCTCCAATGCACGGGCAACGTCTGTGCGGCAGCTGGGATGGATCAAGATTCATTCAACTTGAATGGGTCCGTGATCCATCTGCAAAAATTAGAACATGTTCTATTTTATTTTTTATTTTTTTGTGGTGTGGAGGCACGGACAGAAATGCCACGGAAGCACTCTGTAGTGCCTCTGGGGTTCCGTGCCTCTGTTCCACACTGCAGCTCCGGATTGCAACAGCCGTGTGCATGAGGCTGGAGGCAGAGATGGACAGAGGAGACGTTTGCAGGTAGCCAGTGTTGCTGGAGGTGCATATGTTTTTGGGTGGTTTTCTGTTGTCTATGGGAGTTCTTTTTATTGGTAATGATGTACACATGCTGTATACAGCCTGTGATTAGCTTGATGGACTTCGTGTAGGGCAGTGATGGCGAACTTTTTAGAGATGTAAATGTAACCTGAATACTACAGTCTAATATAGTATATCTTCCATGTACTTTATCATTTAGCTATAATAGCCTGCCTACATTCAGTGCGCTGCCTGTGCCGTTCATAGTGCGCCCTGCGCTGATGAATGGCAGGAAAAGTCTAAGGATATTAGTACACCATAGACTTTTTCGCAGGTGCCCACAGAGATGGAGGCCACAGAAATTTAGTCCAAACTCCCTTTAAAGGGCTCCATGTCTTGGTGTGTTTAGCACCATAATAATGCAAGAATTATCGAAAAATGTGCTTCATTATGGCATGTGGACATCAGTTTATTGATTTCTTGAGAAACTATTCCTCATTCCATTGGAGCCCTTTAGTTCTGTTTCCTTCTAAGAATTTCGGTAGGTAAGTAGTCATGCAGATGAGAACGTGTACTGGACTACTTTTCCAGGAGGTGCTCTCCAGTGTATGTACTGATGGGGTACCCTTGAGTTCTCCTATGACATGCTGCGGTTAATACCAGTGTTGAGAGTGTGTGTGTGTGCGCTGTGACGGACTGGGAAGGTATTATCTGTGGCACACTGACGGCTCAGCACCACACAGGGTAACGTCACTGGGCGCTGACGAATAACCGTGCTGTCTTTGTGATGATTGATTATATAGATGTGCGTTTTATATGTACACTGGATGCAGTCACATCATTTGTAAAGAACAAAGTCCTGTTGTAAAGAGGCTCAGGGCTTGAAAGTGCTTTAATTGGAACTTCTGGCATGTGAAACAAATGGCATGGTGCTAGGGGTGATGTTACAGTGAAATCAGTGACGCCTCCAGTGAGAGCAGTGAGCATTGCAGAAAGAAAACTTAGAAAAAGTACCTGTCTGGTACCTGGAGTCATTGGGGCGTCTCTCAGCAATTCCCGAGCCACTGTTGCAAACCCACCGATCTTAAAGGGGTTCTGCAGTTTGTTTAAACTAATTATCTATCCTCTGGATAGATCAGCAGCATCTGATTGGCGGCACCCAGGATCCCCGCTGATCAGCTGTTTGAGAAGGCAGCAGCGCTCCTGTAGCGCCGCCGCCCTATCACTGTTCACTGCAGGCCCAGTGACGTCACGACTAGTATCACTGACCTGGGCGGGGCTAAGCTCCATTCAAGTAAACAGAGCTTAGCCCCACCCAGGCCATTGATACTAGTCATGATGTCACTGGGCCTGCAGTAAACAGTGAGAAGGCTGTGGTGCTCCTGGAGATTTATCCAGAACCTTTTTATGGTTACGTTCACATCTGCCTCGGAGGCTCCGTTTGGGGCTTCCGTCACAGGTTTCCGTTCAGGAGACAACCTCTAACTGATCCCGTGAAAGTCAGTGAGATCTTTTATGCTGTGTCATGTATTGAATCCATTACTTCCGTTATTTGCGTTCTTCTGCTCCAATAAAGAACCAGAAGAACGGAAGTAGCGTTGATGTACATTCAGTATTTTTGCGGACAGCATACGGCTGTCTGAATGAGCCCTTAAAGTGCCAGTGTGCTAATTCTTGGACGGAGACGTCTGCTTCCTCACTGCAGTTATCACACGTGCCAGGCTTTCCGATTGCTTCCAAATTTAGCAGGACTGCTCTTGAACCAGCGGCATATTGAAAGTCAGCCATACTGGTATCGATGGCGTTTTAGATTGACTACCTCTTTTCGTGACTGGTGGTAACCTCCACACAATAACCTGTACATATGTGTAGGTGTCCTCTGCACCCCACAGCGTTTCCTGGAGTCACAGATGCAGCAGCGAGACTGTACCTGTCTGGAATGTTGTTCATGTTCCCTATGAACAGGATGTGTAATTCCTAGGAACCATATACTGTACCGTGTGTACAGATGTCCATGCATCTTGTACACAGCAGCCTGTACCGTCATATCGTTCCCAGACGTCTGTCTCCGATAGCTTCTGTTAATGGTCGACTTCTCCATTTCTGTGGCTTTTGTGGTAATCTTTTGTGAGCGACTTGTCAGACGTGATAAATAAATAAACTCAGCTCTGCTGGGGCTTGTAGTTCTGCAGCGTAAGGGTAGGTCCACACACTGCAAATTTTTCCATGCCCCTTCCCCCTCCAAACGGTATAACATGCAGATTTTGCTGCGGACTCTCACTGCCACATTGATGGCGTGTCGTAAATGCTGCAGCGTGTCTGCAGCGGAATTTTGTGCAGAAAATCTGCAGCACTTGCAGTGCAATAAAAGTGGATGAGATTTCAACGCTCATTCACGCGCTTCGGGTTTTCTGTTTTTCAGCATGTCCATTTATGCTGTGGGTTTTACTTGCAATGTAAAAGTAACTGCAGCAGAGGAACCGCTGCAGTCCCGAACGAGCCCGTTTTGGAAAGCTTTTTTTCAGCAGAGGTTTTCCTCCCGGTCAGCTGCGGAAAATCTACAGCAGGCTTGCCATGTGTGAACCCTTCTTGATCCGCAGTGAAAATCTGCAGCAGAAATGGGCACGCTGCAGATTTTTTAAAAATCTGCTCAGCAGGTCAAATTACCTGCGGAAATGTGCAGCGATTTTGTTAGGATTTTACCTGCGCAGATCTGCGGTGGTGCAGATGGCGTGGTTGATGGGTGGTACAGTTGTCACATTAGACGTTTAGTGTCTGGGAGAAGTGAGACTGTACGCTCCGCGGGGACAGGAACTGATGCGAATGAATAAATCAATTCTCTCATGTTGTATAGTGGATTTCTTTATGTCCTCCGCGCTGTTCCCCTTGATCCCTCGCGGACGTCTTCTCCTTTCCCCCTTGCGTTCACCACGGATCAATAACTCACTGTTCATCTCCATTCTGCTCGCTGATCACGTCTATTTTACCACCTGTTGTTCCTTCATTCCTCCTCTCCCCCTTATCCTTCCCATGCCAACCTCCCCCCTTTTCTTTCTCTTTCTTCCTCTGCTTTTGCCGTCACAGCACATTCCAAGACTTTCAATTAACTCTTCCCCCCCCCCCCCCCACCTCCACATTTCTCCTTTTATGAGGGGTGGGAGGGAGTGGATCCCATTTAGCATGTCCACCAGGCGGGTCATGACCTCATTTAGGGGATCCAGAGACGCCCCCACTACTTTAAGTCACATTAGTTAAGTGTTTTATTTTTATTTTTTTTAAATTTCCAGGCTGGTTGATGTTATCATTCGCAGTCATGTGATGCATTCTTCAGTAGGTTGTAGTACCTTGTCCTAATACTCACCCACTTCTTTGTCCCTTTCACAGATGGGCGTTACGAAAAGCAAGCCTCGAGAAGGTGGGCAACGGAGCCGCAGTCTGGATATCGCCGAAGGGTCGCACACACCTTTTCCTTCTCTCTCTGCTTCTCAGACTCCAAGCAAGAGCCTCGACTCCCACCGTCCTACTAACCAACCTTTCGGGGGCAACTGTGATCTTACGCCATTTGGAGGGGTCAATTTTTCAGACACTGTCACGTCACCCCAAAGAACCGGACCTTTATCAGGTGTGTACAAGGGACTGAGGATGGGCTAGTTTTCAGGAGCGGCTCCAGGAGGTCTAGTGTTTCTATACGTCACCCTTTTCCTCCTTTTTAGGGTAGGGTCACACATGGTGTGTACCAGTAGCAGCAAGGTGAATGTAAATCTCATCCGGATGCTGTGGGCAAAGTGGGCGCCCGCGGGGAATTTGTGTTCTCCAGTCACCGTGGGCCTCCATCAGTAGCCGCAATCTGTGCTGTAAAAGCCCACCGACCACAGCTACTTCATGTGTTGGATATGCAACGTGTAGATCCAACATGAGTCTTCCTACAAGATTCTAGGCTTGCACTTGGATTTCTGTTGGAGGTATGCAGCAGATCCGCATGAGGTTTAGCCCCAGTGTTCCCGTTCAAAATAAGTGTCAAGCTTCTTATTTTTCTTCTCCACACTACTCCACCTGGTGTACGGGGCTGCAAAAAACTCATTTACATGCATTAGGTGCAGATTGTTTGCAATATTATCAGTACTCCTCCCTAGATCTGTACATACCTGTTTTACAGCCACATTGTAGAATCCGTAATGCTCCCTATTGGTGCAGTAAAAGTAATTTTGGTAGGGTCTGTCTATTACAGGAATCGGCAACCTCCGGCACTCCAGCTGTTCTGAAACTACAACTTCCAGCATGCTTCCTTCACTTCTATAGGAGTTAGAAGAGCAGCCGAGCTTGTTTGCATGCTGGTAGTTGTAGTTTCACAGCAGCTGGAGTGCCGAAGGTTGCTGATCCCTGGTCTATTAGATTACCACCTCATGTAGTGTACCCAACGCTAGCTTTATAGTTGGTCTTGGGAACATGGACAATACAGGATGGATGTGGAGGTGATGGGCTCGATAGGATGTGCATTGAAAGGTAGCGCTGTCAGTCACACTGTCTACTCTACAGCCCTGCACCGCACACCAGCGGAGGAGGGGGGAAAGAAACAGACAGCTGATTATGTTGATTTCTTTGCAAACGGGTACAAAGCACCTATTAATGATGCGCTGCAATTCATTATGTCCTCAGATAATCCCTCCAAAACTCCCCTGGCCGCAGTACTGTGCTTTAGGATCATTCCCACTCCTAACAAGAGCGATTTTGTTAATAAGAGTTTCAGTTCCCCAATATGTTATATAAAGAACCGCCATACAAGAGCCGCCCTCTGTGCTGTCATCATTTCTTACAGGACTACATGACATGGTTACTAAAATATATGTGCACGGTCTCCCTCTTGCCCCCTATGTAACAGCAGCATGGGCGGACTGGCTATAGACCCTACAGGGAGATTTCCCGGTGGGTCCCGACCTTATTCATGGTCGCCGGCTGAGTACATGATAATCCGATGCTCCTCAGCGTTAATTAACGCTAAGGAGCATCAGGTACTTATGCACCTGGCCAGTGGCTGCAGACGCCTTCCCGACCTCAACAGTATCAGTCTTCAGGACTGTGCTACAGTTGAATACTGTGGTGAGGGCGGCAGTATTTTGTGCTGCATTACAGTATTGCAGGCAACATCTAGTTGTGTTGCCTTGCTTTGTCAGTTTTGACCCACCTACAACATGGGGCCACTTTAAGTTCCCAGTCCACCCATGGACACCAGGTCCTTAAGAAGCTGAGATCTATGTTGCCGTTTGTAGGTTTCTTGCAGTAAAAAGCTGCATTGCCTATCTGTGCCTGCAGCACTGACATTCATGAATGACTTTTCTAGTTCAAAATAGTGAAAAATGCACTTATTAAATTTATTATATTTTTTTAGCTACAGATCATCACTATTGGAACGCTGTCTTCTTTCCTACAGGTTGCTGCTGGATGCGCTGAGGTAGCTCATTTAGTAGGAAAACTGCAAATGGCAGCATAGATCTCTGCTTCCTGTAGTGTCCTGTTGGGAGATTAAGGAACACTAAATATAGAAAATGCTCAAAAAAATATCCCAGCTCTTCTTCCTCCCTTAATCTCTTCTTCCCCATGATCGTATTTTGTATCAAACTGCAATTAAAACTGAGAAATGTGACGTTATATTGGCTGTCTGACCCAGGAGATCAGCCATGTCCTCCTCACTATCCTGAGTCTGGCTGCAGCAGACTCCATATCTGCAGTGGGACACAGCTAATGAAATCAGTGGGGGTCATTTATCAAAGACGTGGCACTGTGGTCAATCGGCTGCTCGGGGAGGCCATGGTTCTCTGCAATCCCTTCCATGCAGGGAATTACAGCTTCGTCTCACTCATTGAATGTTATGGGGACAAAACTGCTGTGAAACCTGAATTTCCAGGTTTTGAGTGGACTTGACAATAAAAGTTAATGATTTAAAAGGCAAAAATGCCTGCTCTGACCGTCTGCAAATGTGTTCCATCTGTTGTAACCGGTTTAGGCCTTGTTCTAAGGGTGTCTTGCAAAATGGACACAACATATTAGATAAGCCACATACTGGATTTACAGTGGGGTGGTCTGACATCAATCACCATGCCGTCCATTCACTCTCCTTTATCTCTGTAGGGGGCGTCACCACCTTCGTAGCTCTTTATGATTACGAGTCTCGTACGGAAACGGACCTATCCTTCAAAAAGGGGGACAGGCTGCAGATCGTCAACAACACGTGAGTGGGACATGTATGACTTCATTATTACTGACACGTAGACGGACCGGCTGGTTAGGACGCAGAGTGGCAGCACCGACATTTCTGTGGCTACTTAGTGTTTGTCTAATCCTCTTAAGTCATGGCTTTCCATCCAGGTTCTCGGGGTCAACTCTAACCTCTCTTTACAGCAATTCCTCATCAGGGAGTCCTGCACTAATAATTGCTTGACCGGCAATTCCCCAATACAATGATATCATCGTGTTCATTACCAGTAGGCCCTCATATGTTATCAGACAAGAGCTCTTATGTGACCCTACAACCTATAGTGTAGGGGTCAGCAAACTCTGGCACTTCAGCTGCTGTGAAACTGCAATTTCCAGCATGCATGCTCCTGTACAAGTGAATGGAGCATGCTGGGAGTTGTAGTTTCACAACAGACGGATTGTTGAAAGTTATTGACCTCTGCTGTATCTTGAGAATGCCATACAAATTTTAGGCACTGGCAAAAATATGATGCCCCCTGCTGCATTATGTGAGTGCTGCCGCTAAAATATAGGGGAACTTCCTTACTGTATTCCTGTAAGTTCACCAACGGGCTTCCCACATTTTGAACTTGTGTAGGGCTGATGAATGGGTACACAGGGCTCACAATGAAATGTCAGCTCGCCTTATCCTTTGTACCTACAACCTATTCCCCATCTCTGTTAGAAATTACTCGGCCGAGCTCAGCCTACATTAGACCCCCTTTAAACCTGCACACTCAGCCGAGCTCCACCTACATTAGACCGTCAGTGGAGGTCCTGCCCCTGAGGTTCCAACTAATCCGCAGAATGAAGGGACAGTGAGAATTGCTGGATGGCCACAGCCCCTTAACTGCGGTAGGACAACCCCCCTTTAAGAGACGTGACTGGTCTGAGGTTCCTGGTTTAGTGCTCTGCAGTCTGCCTGATGCTGCTTATCTCAGATTATGAGCTCCAGAGACACTGTATATTCTTCTATATTAGTATCTGATATGAGAGAAGCTCCTTTAAAGGCTGTGTTCACCTCTAAGCCTTCCATCACAAGCACTTTTTATGCTCTGAATATTCTTAAATGAAAAATTGGCAATTAGTCTTCATCAAAAAATCTCCTGCTGCTCCTATGCAGAGCTATGTATCTCCATGGTTACAGACTACAGATGCTCTCTATGTAGTCTGATCCTGCAGTCGTACTCTCTTCCATATATCCCTGTTTTATGTAATCTCCCAAACATAGGTCAGTAGGGAAACAACTGGGATGTTCAGTGAAGACTGTCTGCGGACCTGCTTCACTAAATAAATGGTTGCAAGGTGAACATGGCCTTCAGGATTGACATGAGGAATATTCCACATTTTTTTTGAACTTTCATGTGTAATGATGGTGTTTTTTGCACATATTCCAGTCTTGTCTTTTGCTGTTGGTTTTCCTTTATAATCAGTTGTCCTGTTTTTGGCTCACGTGCTGGGCGCTGTCTCTTTTTCACAAATCTTGCACCGCTTCTCTCTGTCACCATGCATGATCCCGCATCTCTTTCTCTCACATGCTGCACCACAGGAGGCCAGACATCAGGTATGTCACTAGATGGGTTTTTGGCCGTCCAGTCTGTCCATTTGTGTGTCCCTCGTTCCATTTTTGCAATTGTGTATCGGAATAAAGTTTTTTTTTTTTTTTTGTCCTGCAGGGAAGGCGACTGGTGGCTGGCCCGCTCCCTCAGCTCCGGGCAGACTGGGTATATTCCCAGCAATTATGTGGCTCCTTCTGACTCCATCCAGGCTGAAGAGTAAGTGGTTTAAGAAATGCACCCTCTCCGCACATATATACTAAAACCTATTTAAGGCTACTTTCACATCTGCGCTTTTCTTTGCGCTTCCATTTTCTCCCCATTCATTGTCAATGGGGACAAAACTGAGTGCATTCCGTTCCTTTTGGTTGTGTCCCCATCGCGGACAGAATAATGCTGCAAGCAGCTTTTTTTCTGTCCGCGTTGTGTTGCGACGCAAGACTGATCTGTCATGACTCACAATGTAAGTCAATGGGGGTGGGTCAGTTTTCTCGGACACAATAGAAAACTGATCCATCCCCCATTGACTTTTACTGGTGTTCATGACTGATCCGTCTTGGCTATTTTAAAGATGGTACAACAGGATCCTCCGTTCATAACGGATTCAGACGGTTGTATTATCATGACGGATCCAGCAAAAACGCTGGTGTGAAAGTAGCCTAACCCTTTTTTCAAGTGAAGCTCCAGCTTTGCAGCCATTTAAATACTGGAATATTGCACAAATTGCAATTCCTAATGCACACTTATTGAAGACATTTGGTTCCTCGCTGGCAGGCATCTGATAATAGCCCTCCATGTCTACAGGGAGCATTAAATTCCCTTTAGTTGTCTTGGTGAAACTTCTGCAGATACAGACCATTTTATTACAATGGCTCAGCAGGGCAAGCAGAGGGAATGCGGTATTATTTATGGCTCTGCAGGTTGTTAAAATTGCTAAGGGGGTTTTCTATAATCTTCCATTAGGAATTGCTATTTAAACCTTTTACAAGAGCACTCCGAGCAGAACTGATACACCTAACACATGTCCTGAGGGGCACGTTACATGACACTGGGATTCTCTCTTTGCTGTGGGATTTCCAAAAATAGGCAAGCGCTGGCTGGCTCCTCCATTTACTGTGGGGCCCGTTCTTCAGATAGGAGCAGGTCACAGGGTTGACATTTATGGTATATCCTACCAGTATGCCATAAATTTCCAGATAGGACAACCCCCTTTAAGAGACGTGACAGATCTGAGGTTCCTGGTTAGTACTGTCTGATGCTGCTCATCTCCGGTTATTATGAGCTCCGGAGACACCTTAGATTCTTCCATATTAGTATCTGATATGAGAGAAGCTCCTTTTAAAGGCTGTGTTCACCTCTACGCATTTCCTCACAAATTTTTTTTGCTGTGGTTATTCTTAAAGGGGTTATCCAACCCCTAAAATGCCTCCTACTTCCTGGGCACCTCACACTCATTCTACCTACCTGGCTCCTGCGTTGCTTCTTATACTGGCAAGGCCAAAAACATCCGGTGACAGGGGGAACGGCCAATAGCAAGCCGCGACAGGAACGAGCCTCCCTAGCATCACCTGCAATATATACAGCTCCTATGCAGACTTATGTATCGCCATGGTTACGGACTACAAACTTTGTGTAGTCTGATCCTTCAGTCATACACTCTTCCATATGTCCCTGTTTTTGTAATCCATGTACATAAAGTTTTAAATCATACAGATGTGTCAAAAATACTAGACTTGGTAATTTATTTATTGAGGAAAATGATCCAATATCACATGTATGTGAACCTTTGCTCTCAGTATCTGGTGTGACCTCATTGTGCAGCAATAACTGCAATTAAGTTTCCAGGAATTGTTGATTAGTCCTGCACATCAACGTGGAGGAATTTTCTCATTCCTCCATACAAAACAGCTTCAGCTCTGTTATGTTTTGGGGTTTCCTCCAATAAACTGCTAATGCAGGTCCTTCCAAAATGTTTTTTTTTTTTTTTCGATTAGGGTCAAGACTTTGACTTGGCCATTCCAAAACTTTTTTACTTTATTTAACTGTCTTTATTTTGTGTGCTTGGGGTCATTGTGTTGCTGTATGACCCACCTTCTCTTGAGATTGACCTCAGATGTCCTAAAATTTTCCTTTTTAGAATTTGCTGGCATTGTTCTGTCATCGATTGCAAACTTTCCTGGTCCAAATGCAGCAAAACAGGCCGAAACCATGAAACTACCACCGCCGTGTTTCAGATAGGATGAGGTTTTTTTATGCAAGATTGCATAACACTTTTTATTTAAATAACACTTGTTATTTAAGCCCAAAAATTTATTTGTCCAGGTGATCTTTAACAAACGGCAGACAAGCAACAATGTTCTTGTTTTAGAGAGCAGCGGCTTTCTCCTTGCAATCCTGCCATGCATGCCATTGCTGTTCAATGTCCTCCTGACGGTGGACAAAAACTTTGAAGGGGTTGTCCGATGTTGCCACTACTAAAGCAAGATGGGACTAAGGGAAACGGGAGTGAATGGGGCTACAGAGTAGCACAATAAGCCTTGCCGAGTGCTTTGGGATTGCTTTGGATTCCTTTGTGACTTCAGACTGTTGCACCCTTATGGCGTGACCACTCTTGGGGAGTGTAATTATTTTGAATTACCTCCATTGTAAGCAGTCTGACTGTGGACTGCTGGGGTCCACACTCTAGAGATGGTTTTGTAACCTTTTCCAGACAGGTGAGCATCAA
The DNA here is from genome assembly GCF_014858855.1 of Bufo gargarizans. Taxonomy (NCBI): domain Eukaryota; kingdom Metazoa; phylum Chordata; class Amphibia; order Anura; family Bufonidae; genus Bufo; species Bufo gargarizans. The sequence goes on along the minus strand of NW_025334069.1, from coordinate 1,391,345 downwards.
CAACTCCTCTTTTGAGGTCCTCAAATCTCCTCTGTTTGTGCCATGATACACTTCCACAAATGTTTGTTGTGAAGATCAGACTTTGATAGATCAGTGTGTGTGTGTTTTTTATTTTTATTTTATTTTTTAGATTATATTCTCTCTATCTATATATCTCTATTAAATAAATAAATATATATATATATATATATATATATATATATATATATATATATATATATATATATATATATATATATATATATATATATATATATATATATAGGTTGCCCACTTTCCTCAAATAAATGACCAAGTCTAATAATTTTGACTTCTTTGTTTGCTTAGGTTATTATTATCTACTTTTAGGACTTGTGTGAAAATCAATGTTTTTTAAGGTCAACTTTTATGCAGACATTTTCATGTTGACTCTACCCAATTTTCAGGTGGTACTTGGGCAAGATCACGCGGAGAGAGTCGGAGCGTCTGCTGCTGAACCAAGAGAATCCACGAGGAACATTCCTTGTACGAGAGAGTGAGACCACCAAAGGTGAGGAGCATAAGTGTACATGTAGTACATACACATGTACTTTTCTGTTAAAATTAGCCATTAGTATTTCCGAGAGTCCATAGATTTGCTAGACAGCGGCACACAGCTATTTACTAATGGAGGATGTGGACAATGGGTGACAACGGCTGATCTGTAAATTAGATGAGGGGATATACTACATGTATGTTTCAAGGGAGAGTAAAAGGGTGTCAGAATGCCAGCGCTACGTCTTGTATTGTGAAAGGCCTGAGATGGAGCAGAATGTCTTAGCTGAATGTGGACAGAGCAGGTTGTGTGTGAGAATGCAGGGGGTAAAAGGGGGCGGCTGTGGTAAATGTGCAGAGATTCATAGCGGACAAGGGGAGATGTGTAGTCTCTCGTTCCTTTCTCTCCTTCTCGGTTTCTCTTTCCCCGCCACCCTTCTGTCAGACCTGCCTCTGGCAGAGAGGGGAGGAGGCGCATACGGCGGGGAGGGGGAGCTGCATTAAGTGGGTCAGAGAAATGAATATCCATGTTACCCGTAGCAACTCGAAGCGATGTGTTTGCTTGCGGCCTCAGGGCTCCACTTTCTCTTTTCCCTCTTGTGCGTGGAGCTAGGGGGAGATGCCGGGTAGTCTCAGCCCTAATATATTTCTTTTCATGCTGCAGTAATGGGAGGCTCGGGCTGATGTGAAGCCACCGGCTATTCCCTCACACCCTTACACCACTCTATTTCGTTCCTCTGATTCTTCCATAGTCTCGGGCCGTTACCTTATTTTACTTGATGTCTCTTCTTAGAAGGAGAGTGGATCTGACAGATACCCCGGCATCTCCATTCCTCCGATGTTCCTGTTTGTGGGGCCGGTCTCCACCACGTACCATTTTTCTGCATCTGTCACAACACATTTCGATTCTCCTTTTCACGCACACTAAATCTTTCTGACTCTCATTCTCTTTCATCGTGTGGGAAAATCGCAATAACAATTAAATAACCGGTGTAATTGGCCAAAAAATGGGAACAGATTTTTGTGTTTTGGAATTTGTTCTCGATGACTCCAATTGTGGATTAGATTTATTGAGCTGCCAGGATTTTTTTTATTTTTTATTTTTTTTTTGTATTTTCTTAGCTGACATTAATATTGTTCAGTCGTATCCATCATCCTGCCAGGTATATCTGTGTGATGCTGAATCAGAAGAGATGACGTGCTACATGTGATCTCTGTCTAGGACTTAGAACAAGATGGCTGCTTTCTTCCAAAAACAGCACCACGCCTGTCCGCAGGTTGTGTGTGACCTTTACAGCTCAACCCCATTCACTTCAGCAGAGTTGGGCTGCAATACCGAGCACAACCCAGGTGTGGAGCTGTGTTGTGTTTTTTTTGTTTTGTTTTTTTGTTTTGTTTTTTTGTAGGAAGAAAGCGGCCATGTTTTTCTAATACCGGACAACCCCTTTAATTATTCAAAGGAAACTTCAAGGGCGCTGCAGTCAAATGACGCAGCAACTGTGATATCTGAAAAGATGACATTTTGATGTGGGGAACAGATGCTGGAACAGAGCATTTAAAAAATAAAAATAAAAATCGGTCACAATGTATAAATGACGATTCAAAATTCTTTATTTTTACATTCCTTTAACATATTTTTTGCAGTTTTTATTTACTGTGACGCATTCTATTTTTTTTCTCCTGGCGTCAGTCTTCATCACTCCATCATGATCTTTAATTTTGTCATATTGTAGCCAATAAGTGACATTGAAAATAAAAATATTCTCACATGCGCACTCTATATATGATTTTATAGTGGTATATGTCGGAAATATTGGTACACATCTGTCAGCAGGTTTGTACCTATGACACTGGCTGACCTGTTACATGTGCACTTGGCAGCTGAAGGCATCTGTGTTGGTCCCATGTTCATATGTGTCCTCATTGCTGAGAAAAAAAATGATGGTTTAATATATGCAAATGAGCCTCTAGGAGCAACAGGGGCGTTGCCATTACACCTAGAGGCTCTGCTCTCTCTGCAACTGCTGCGGCCTCCTGCACTTTGACAGAGCCAGACAGTGAAAACGTCATCACACCTGGTCCTGTCAATCCAAGTGCAGAGGGTGGGGCAGTTGCAGAGAGAGCAGAGTCTCTAGGTGTAATGGCCACGCCCCCGTTGCTCCTAGAGGCTCATTTGTATATATTAAACTTTTTTTTTTTCTTCTCAGCAATGCGGACACATATGAACATGGGGCAAACACAGATGCCTTTAGCTGCCAAGTACACATGTAAGAGGTCAGCCGGTTTTATAGGTACAAACCTGCTGACAGATGCCCTTTATGTGCAGAAAGTAAAGTCTAAGAATACTGACTCACAAACCTTTGGCCTTAATGTCCAAATGGGTTTGCTAGTTAACGGGTTGAATAGTAGCTTAAAACTGAATTACAAACTCCCTCTATGTAGAACTATACGATATACTTGTATAACCTTGTGGCCCCGCCTAACGCAGGGATGCTCAACCTGCGGCCCTCCAGCTGTTGCAAAACTACAACTCCCAGGTTCTCTTACTCGCATATAGAATAACTGGGACCTCTGCCAGACATATGCTCTTCCTCTCCTTGGAGCAAGATAGGTCAGCAGCAGAGATTCTGATTTAAAGTCATAAAACAAGCGTCTAGGTGGTTTTCTAGTGCTGCGGCGTGAAGACGGCAGTGCTGAAGGCTATATGAATGCCCCATCACATGGGTATATAGCATGGAAGATGGTCATGTGGAAAAAGGCAAAGTGTCACATTCTCTGGTGCAGATGTCTTGGGCCGGGTTCACACCAGTGCTAGCATTTTCTGTTGTCCTGGTCCATTAGAGGAGCAGAGCAACAAAAATAACGGAAGTGCTGGATTTGGCAGATAACTGTACCATAACAACCCACTGACTATAATGGGGTCAGTTTCTGAAGATTTTTTTTTTTTTTTTTTTGTCCACTCTGTTTACCAGAGTCTGTGATGGAGGCCCTGAATGGAGCCTCCAATGTAGATGTGGAGAAGCCCTTATGTGATGACCTGTCTGATGTCCAGACCTAAGCCTGTTGTTCTTGTTTCTGCAGGTGCCTATTGCCTCTCTGTCTCAGACTATGATCCCAACCGTGGTCTAAACGTGAAACATTACAAGATCCGAAAATTGGACAGCGGTGGCTTCTATATTACGTCTCGAACTCAGTTCAGCAACCTCCAGCAGCTGGTGGCTTATTACAGCAGTAAGACCAACATGGGGCACATGGGTGGTATAACTATGTCTGTCTGAATATGTGTATGAGTGAGGCCTCCTTTAGACAACCATAATGCTGACACAACCCTCCCGCGGTTTTCTGGTCATCTTAAAGTGGCCTTATGTGTCGTGCATACGACTGTATGTATTTTGCAGTCTGCAAAATACGGATACCATCCGTGTTGCATCCGCATATTTTGCGGCCCCATTGACCTTGGTGGGTTGGTGATTTACGGCCAGATATAGGACATGTTCTATCCTATTGCGGAATGGACATATGGATGTGGAAAGCACACATATCATCCGTGATCCATATGTCTCTTCTGCCGAAAGATGGAATAGGTGTGCAAAATGTGGACCATGGACTCATTGAAGTCAATGAGTCCACCAAAAAAAACAAAAAACGGTCGGCGTACAGACTACATCCGTATTTTGCGGACTTGTGGTATGCATGAGGCCCTAATAAAACATATTGGGGGTCATTTATTCTGCCCCCCTTGTGCCAACCCGTCATATATTATAAGGGTTGTCCGGGATTTTAATATTGATGGCCTATCCTCAGGATAAATCGTCAATATGAGATTGGCGGGGTCTGACACCCAGCACCCCCACGATCAGCGGTTTGAAGAGAAGATCACGCTGTGTGTGAGCGCAGCCTTCCCTTCATTGTTTACCTGCTAGCCGTCGACATCGCAGGTGTAATTACAAGCCGTCCTATTCACTTCTATGGGATGGCGGGTAGGTTAACAAACAAGGGAAGGCTGTGTTCCAATGGAGCGCAGCCTTCTCTTCAAACAGCTGTTTGGTGGTGGTCCCAGGAGTCAGACCCCCGCCAATCTAATTGATGACGTATCCTGTGGATAGGTCATCAATAGTGTTGAGTGAAGCAAACTTCCGATGCTTCATCCGAAGTCGCTCCGTTAAAAACTTTGGAGTAATACTGTACAGTATTAGAATGTATGGGCAGTATTATTCTGAAGTTTTGAACGAAGCGTCTTCGGATGTTACATCTGAAGCTCGCTTCGCTCAACACTAGTCATCAATATTAAAATCCCGGAAAACCCCTTTTAAGCACATCCTTCAGTGGTGCAAGAGGATGTCAAAACCCCCCATAGATAGACTGTGGATGTGGCTGCTACCACTGCAAACAGTTCGAGGATTTTTTTTTATTGTTACCACCCCTCAGTGATAACTGAATATAAAAGTGCTTTATAATAACGCCCGATCAGCTGAGAATTGGCCATTTTTTAGTATGTCAGATTATTGTCCTAAAAGCCAGCACGACAAGTAAGATTTTCAGTACATTGTCACACAGTAATTGGTCTCTTGACTGAAAGAACATGACCAGTGTCGGGCAATTCAGTCTAAATTGTCTCTGGCCAACGTTGGAGAAGATTATATTGCATATTTCACATTCATTCGTCTTCTGTGCAAAGACATTTCTGAACACACTGGAAAATCTTAGTGGGGATATTGTCTGGTAGAGGGGCTACCCCACCCCTAGACATAGTTCATTTGATATCACACTGTATATGGCAGGTTATAAGTACATGTCATTAAGGAGGATCCTTCAGAAGTCCTGGCATGTCTGTTTTTAATAAATACTGATATTTCACGTAAAATGACAATTGTGGATCATCCTATCTTCCTCTGTTGTTCCTCCTGCAAATTGGTGAATACATTTATAACTGGGTGTTACCTCTCACCTTGTCAGAGGGACGGCAGTGATTGGAGAGAGTCAATATATAAGGAACCCCAGCCCCCTCCCCATAACTGGTAACACCCAGTTGTCAATTTACTCTTGAATTTCTAGACGGAATAACAGAGCAACAGGACAATGTAGGGTAAATGTTATTTTACAGGGAATGCAAGCATTTACTAAAACGGACATGTCGGGTAAGCTGACGGGTCCAGCCGCATAGTAGAGGCATGCTCATGAATGAAGCAGTAGATTGTGTCCAGTCCGCTGCCATTGAGATGTTGAGGCCCTGATTGGTTGTCACAGATCAGCAGTTTAGTCTTCCATTGTTTTGCAGGGTTGTCAGACAATGACCACCCATAAAAACCCAAGTCCTTCACAGTTCCTCTTGGTCTCATGTTACCTTTTGAAGGGGCGTAAAGTAGTTGTTGTTCTTTCCCCCTCCATCGCTCTGTCCGGACACAATAGAAGTGAATGCTGTGGGGAGGTGATGGTTTCACTCTATGATCTCTTGGTGTTTGATTTCTCACCACCATCACCAGCAGGTCCTTTTTGTATTCTAGATTGTTTGGATAAGCCAGTGTGAACTGCTCCTAAACACCACCAGGACCTGTCACCCTTTGAAACTTAAACCTCTGCCCCTCCCTCACTCGCCACTTTGCTGAGTCTTACGGCGCTATTTTTTACCTCTGTGGCCCCTCTCTTCCTGTTACTGAAATATCTGTGCAGTCACCGGCACTCAGTTCTCCAGGAGTCCGCATCGCTATTACTTTCCTACTGCCCACTATTCTCCAGCTGTCAACGCACAGAGCTGCGTTAAAATGCATTGTCAGGACTGCCATGCAGGCGTCATCTCCATTATGTGAGAACAGCAGAGCAGTCCAGACTGTGGGTGACTGATTCCCTTTTAAATTAAATAAATTCCCTGCTGTCCTCTCTGCCCATAAAGTATCAGAGCGGTGGGGGTCACTGCCCCTTGAGCTCTGAGGGCTGGTGAACCCTTCCTTAGCACAGTCGCATTTTCATAATGGGCATCAGAACTAATGCCCCCAATATTTAAGGAAGGTTCTTGAGGCTAGAGAGGAAAAATTTCCTCCAGAACACTCAGTTTTTCTCACGGATAATGGGGAGGGGATAATACCAGATAACACACAGGAGGAAAAGACTGGAGTCTAGGCCTCAAAGCTAAGGGAGAGGTATGATGATCTCCTAGAAATCCCTAGACCTCTCCCTGACTCCTGCCAGTATGAGTAGACCCTGAAGGTGGAAATACTCATACACCGGAAATGGAGACCCTGGAAGGCCCTAGGAGTGGTGGCATGGAATGAGACTACTGGTTCCTCCCCAGATGAAGGAACCGGCGTCTCCCTGAGGCCTAGACAACACACAAACGAACAACAAAATGCACTTAGCTTAAAGAAGAATGGAGGAGCAGGAGATCCAAATGAACAACACGCCAGCTCAACCAACTCCAGCAGGAAATATTAACCACATGGTAAGCAGTGTGAGTCAGAACTAAATAAAGCCTCAGTAATGACCACAAGCTGGCAATGACACGAGGTGTGGTCATTACCAAACACTGCAAGATGAAAACAATGAGGCTGTCAGTCTCTCAGATCTTCTCACCTTTGTCATGGGAGGGACCGTGACCGTTTTAATAAGTGTCAGCAGGCGACAGGTCGTCTTTATGGCCCATTTACCTGAGCGAATGATTGGGAAAACTTACAAACGCTCGTTCCCAATCATTGCCCTGTGTAAGCATGTCCGGCTGATCGCATACTTCGCGGTATGTCAGCAGCCTATCACAAAGTGTGAACAGGGATGTGCTGGAGACATTAATGAGACTGTACGTGAATGAGCAGTGTCCAGAACAATTGGTCACGTCTAGTGGCGCTGATTGCTGCATGGAGTTTAAAGAGGTTATCCCATTAATAATGTAAAAAACTAAAATCGGACATTGTATAGTACATGACAATCTCTAACAAAAAAAACAGCCCTGTACCTCGCATGGATCCAGAGATCTCCACATTCACATTGTTCTGCTAGATTTATATCAAGCTGACAGCTCAGGGGAGTGTCTTATCTGCTGCAGCTCAGGGGGCGTGTCTCAGCTCTCCCTATCACAGCTCAGGAGACAGCTGAGAGATGAAACTGAGCATGTGCGGCCATCTCAGTGAGCAGGTCAAAGAAATAAAAAATAAAAAAAAACACCAGGTGGTGCTATACAGATAGATTATATTGAATAATTCAGTAGCTATACAAAATGTTTCTATTACATGCAATTACAAAAGTATTCAGATCCAGGTGCTGGTTTGAAAACGATAGAATATTTTTCGTGGGACAAACCCTTTAACGAGCGCTGATCCAGTTGCTATATTGTTAATTGACACTCATTACTGGTCCAAAGTGTTAGCTATGCTATGTTGAGGCCTGTTATTGCTGGTAAGCTAGCCCCAACCGATACAAACAAGGCCACTGATTTTTTTTTTTTTTTTGATTTTTTTCTTATGACTTGAGGTGGCATAGACAGAAAAAACATGGTCGCAATTGGACGAATATTTAAAGGGTTTGTCATCAGAAAAATGTTTGTGTATCTGACTGACATTAGCAATGTGCTAATGTCAGCAGAACAGAACTGTATGATTTTTAACTCCCTGCCGCCGTTCCCTCAAAATAAAGACTTTTAGAATATGCTAATGAGCCTCTAGGTGCTACTGAGGCCTTTATGCAGCACCTAGAGGCACCCGTCTTCTCACCCTTTGGCACGCCCATGTTCAGTTGATTGACGTCCTAGTTCTCCTCAGTGCCCCCAAAATCCTGCGCGTGCGGCATCCCATTTAGTATTCGCACAGGCGCAGTGTGTGAAGGACGCTCTCCTGCTGCCGGCTTCACTCACTGCGCCGAGTACTAAAGGGGACGGCGCAGGCGCTGGATTTTGCGGGCACAGAGGAGAACTAGGACGTCAATTAACTGGACATGGGGGTGCCAAAGGGTGAGGGGACGGAGCCTCTAGGTGCTGCAACAACGCCCTAGTAGCATGTAGAGACTCATTAGCATATTATAAAAGTCTTCATTTTGAGGGAACGGCGGCAGGCAGGGAGTTAAAAATCATACCGTTATGTTCTGCTGACATTAACACATCGCTAATGTCAGCCAGATACATAACGATTTTTCGGATGACAGAAGGTTTGTACCTGAAGGCATCTGTGTTGGTCCCATGTTCACATTTGGCTGCATTTCTGAGAAAAATGAGGTTTTAATATATAAAAAATGAGCAACGGGGGCGTCTCTGTTATTCCTAGAGGCTCAGCTCTCTCTGCATCTGCTGCACCCTCTGCACTTTGACTTTCGGAGACTTTGACGTTTACACTGCCTGGCCCTGTCAATTCAAGTGCAGAATTGTTTATATTTTCTTCCTTGTCTTTCTTTAGAACATGCAGATGGTTTGTGTCACCGACTGACCAATGTGTGTCCCACGTCGAAGCCCCAGACTCAGGGTCTGGCTAAGGATGCATGGGAAATTCCAAGGGATTCCTTACGTCTGGAGCTCAAACTGGGGCAGGGTTGCTTTGGAGAAGTATGGATGGGTAAGTGCTGGCTTTTGTACATGCATATACAATATGTAATAAGTGACCCCTAGGAACCCCGCTCCACTAGAATGAAGGGGCACAGTGCTAGGTGAAGCATAGCTGCCCCTTCTAATATTTTCCTCTGCATACCACCCCTCTTGACCAGGTTCTCTGCGCAGTGCTTGGTTAGGAGCCTCGCTATGTAGGAAAAAGAAGGACCTTTGCCAGTAGATACTAGTGATTGCTTGGGGTCCAACCTCTGGGACCCCTGCAATCAATGCAGTAAGTGATGTTGTATCCACCCCCTGTGCCATGTCGTATACAACTTGCATCCTCTGCACACTTCTGGTGTGGTTGAGGTTGATCAAGTCTTGCTGTAGTATTTTAACCACTATATTTGTCTTGCCATCAGGTACATGGAATGGGACCACAAGGGTAGCCATTAAGACTCTCAAACCTGGTACTATGTCTCCGGAAGCGTTCCTCCAGGAGGCCCAAGTTATGAAGAAACTACGACATGAGAAGCTGGTACAACTATATGCTGTAGTATCAGAAGAGCCCATCTACATTGTCACGGAGTACATGAGTAAAGGTGTGTATAGGCCGAATACATAGATTGTATTCCATGACGTTCTGCAGAGACTCATGTCTTACTCTGTTCCATGTCTGTGCTTTCAGGCAGCCTCCTGGACTTTCTGAAGTGTGAGATGGGCAGCTACCTCAGGCTTCCACAGCTTGTAGACATGTCTGCACAGGTAAGTCTGGTTGCTTCACATTAGCCATTTGATGTCTCTTTGTTGCCTCGACCATATATAATTATTTTTAAAAAAATAAATAAAAATGTAATCCCCTTTCTGACAGATTGCATCTGGCATGGCCTATGTAGAGCGGATGAACTATGTGCACCGTGACCTCCGAGCTGCCAACATCCTAGTAGGAGAAAACCTTGGGTGTAAAGTTGCTGACTTTGGGCTGGCACGGCTGATTGAAGATAATGAATACACAGCGCGGCAAGGTATCACCACAGACCCTGAATCGGCATGTATTGCCGTCTGCTGATAATTATATACACACTCCCTGTAATTATGGAGCAGCTTGTTTATGTGCAGGGACTGGTGACTCCTATTCTATTGTACCCGCTGTTTTCTGTGTAAACATGCCAAGCAAGTGTAAGATGGCATTGTACGGTATGGGTGCACATTGCATAGGCCTCTCTGCGCCGTCGTCTAGAATTTTTTATTTTTTATTTTTTTTTGATCCGTGCACGATAGTGTGAGTCTTACAACGGAACTGATTCATTTAAGTGATGAGAAGAATATCATTTAGCATTAACTAACTAATTGGAGGGGTTCGGACTGCTGGGACCCCCATGAGCCAAAGAACAAGGGTCCTGTTCCTCCACGGTTTCTGTTCCTGACTTACTCTCAAAGGCTGTGGGGTCATGGCGGGAGTTGCAGTGTCACTGGTTGGAAATCGTGGCGCTATTTCTAGAACAGAATGATCAGACACAAGGCACATGCTCAACCTGCTGCTCCAGTAATTTTCTATGGGATTGTCTGAAAGAACAGATTAACACTTTCAGGTGCAAATAATGTGTGTAACTCTGGTACAATAAAATAATTCCAGTCCCCCCCCCCCTCCTCCTTCTTAACAATTTGTCATTTCCGTAGTAAATGACTCACCTCAGTCACAAGTCAGTAATATGTTCCTCCTTTATACTTTCCAGATGTATGCTCATGTAAGTTGCGTGCATCTGGGAATAGAGGAACAGACACAAGTGGCTAAAGATCTGACTTTATTGGCCAGCTAATAATATACATGGTACAGGGCTTAGTAGGTCTACTGTACATAGTAGAAGGATTGGTGGTCCATGTGCTGTCTTCATTGTAGGGCCTGTAATGTGACAGCCTGTAATGTGACAAGTAGATGAATGTGATCTTGTATTTCGGCATAAATGCTTATATATTATTCTGTCTCCTAGGTGCCAAATTTCCCATTAAATGGACAGCCCCAGAAGCGGCATTATATGGACGATTCACCATTAAATCTGATGTCTGGTCCTTTGGGATCCTCCTGACAGAACTAACCACAAAAGGACGGGTTCCATATCCTGGTGAGTAGAAGACATGTAGGTTGTTTAGATCCTTAGCAGTCTCCCTCATCTAATCTCCTGCTTCTGATCTTCTCAGGAATGGTGAATCGAGAGGTACTGGATCAAGTAGAGCGGGGGTATCGAATGCCATGCCCTCCAGACTGCCCAGAGTCCCTCCATGATCTGATGTTGCAGTGCTGGAGGAAAGACCCAGAGGAGCGTCCAACATTTGAATACTTGCAGGCCTTCTTGGAAGACTATTTTACTGCCACCGAGCCCCAGTACCAACCAGGAGACAACCTTTAGGAGAAATGGAGAATGATCTCGACTACAGGATGAGCCCTATCTTAACATGGCAGACAAACCTCTCTAAGATGCAGGTGCAATACTACCCAGATCCGACATACATTTTGTAGTTGAGGATCTGATGACACTAAGCAGAAGGTACAGAACCATTTTTTATTTTATTTTTTACACCTGGACAGAAGGACCGCTCCGACTCTGTTGATGTTCCATGTCCATCTTGTATCTTTTGCATTCTGGTCAAGTATAGAAGATTTGGCTGCTCCTGATACATCGCCTACTGATACATGTTCATCTGTTCCTTCCATAGAAGACAAAGGAACTTGAGCAGGACTTGGGGAACCCTCCCAATGTTACTCTGCTCGCTGGGGTCTTCAGACATTGTAAATAATCACTCAGGACGGCTCATCACTCTCCTGTCAACTACTCTTTTGAAACTGCAAGACCCTTGAGCTCCGTGACTACGGTTTTTGTATACTCAGTCGTGGGAGGGTTATGGGGTCTTCCAGAATATAAAAAATTGCTCTCGAGGACCAAAGTCCCACTTCTGTCTTCCACCCCACTCACTTTCTCCAGATAGGGAGACAGACTGCTGTGCTACGTTTTTGATAATGAAGTGACTACACAACCTCCCAAATTCACCCTGAATGGGGTCGAGCTTGTAACCTCTCCTGACTACTTACTCCCTTACAATTTCTAAAAACACAATTGCGGCCATTTTTTTATTTTAACCCCGTAGGTGGGTTTCTAGTTCTTTAATAACCCAGCAGGCCTTTTTCATGTAACTGTTACACTTGTACATCAGCTGTTCCTCAGTTACTGCTTTCTTTCCCCCCCCCCATGATTATAGTCCATTTAGGCTGGTATCCCTCTGTTATGCCTAATGGCACGGAGGTCTTCATGGTTGTCCATGTCAGGCACTGCCCCAGTCAACCCTGTACAAGGCCTACATGTGTTTTTCTTCACGTCATTGGGACCAGAACTAAACTCTACACCCATCTAGTTTTATTTCAGACCGGGTTGATGACTTCAAGCATCTAAATCTCTGTTCATCCCACTATGTAATAATCTGAACAGGACTTTTGATAACGGTACGAATGCATTTCGTTGCGGTTGTATGGGAGCCTTGCGACTGGCCCTGTGTTATATCACTGGCAAAACTGTGGACTCTGCCAGGATGGTATGGGTTAGTCTTCCAATTTCTCAGGGATGGGAAAGGTGTGGGATTTTTATTGCCAATCATGGAGGTGGGGATACACGTACCTGCTCCGGCTTTTCCATAATCTAGCATTGAGCGGCCGGCTCAGGTCAGAGGATGATTCCCTCTCCTAAGGTGCCAATCTAGTTACATCTGCCTGCATTACTGATAAATGTGTGTATATACATGTTTTTTTTTAATGGTTCTATACCACTCGAGTGCAAGGGGAGAGCGTTGTGAATACTATCCCGGATACACTGTATGTAGACTTGTGTTACAGATCTGTACGTAGTATTGGAGCGATCTTCTTTATTTTATTTTTGTTTTTTTTGTGTCATTTGATAATATGGAGCAGGGACGGGTTAATGTATATGGGGACCAGGCTTTCCCTTTCATTCAGAGCATGGTTACACCTAGTTAAAGGAGGCCACGGGATCGCTCTAATTGCTATCCTTTAAAGGGGACGTCCACCGGGAGCTTTCGCACATGCTGCAGCTGTACCGGACAGGCATGGCTTTGGCGGGGACAGACACCGGGTCAGTTTACGTTATTAACACTTTAAACACTGGCACTACTGCTTTTATGTCCATAGCAATAATCGTAAAGAATGGTGTGGTCAATAAAGATGAAAGGCGGACTTGTGGCTCTTGGTTTTTATTTCTAGTAATGCAGATTTGGGTCTCATTATGGAATTCTACTACATAAGTGGAGGGTAGAATAGAAGATTATCGATTACTACTGCGTATGCAGGCGACGGCTGTAAGTCACTGAAAAGTGTGGTCTCTGTCACCACCTATTGGCAGAAGGTGAAACTGCACAGGTGCTTTTTCTATTTTTGTACGGTGTCCATGTGCCATCCGCCTTTTTTTTTGTGTGGACCCTTTGGCTTCAGTGGGTCCATGGTCTAAATTTTGTGGACATATTCTATCTTTGTGGAATGGCCCATAGGTCAACTTTCTGCATCTCTGTCCTTTCAGGAGAAAGATAGAGCATGTCCTGTACCGTCCACAAAATGCGGCCCATGGACCTATTGAAGTCAATGGGTCAGCAGAAAATGCATATGCAACACAGACTGTATCTGTATTTTGTGGATCTGCAATTTGTGGACCACAACATGCGTATGGTCATGTCCATAAGGCCTTTACGCAGCAAATTTCTGATTTATAGTATGTTTGTTCGGCACTTGTTTAATGACCTTCACACGGGCAGAAAGTTGCATCGTGCAAGTTGCAAGTGATTGCATCGTTCATGCCGCCGGTTGTTTCTGTTGTCTGCAGCATGTCCCGTGTTCATATGTGGCCATGTACTGGTGAGGAAAGATCACTTCTATGCTGGCATAAAAGGTCCAATCAGCTGAAGAATGAGCTAGTTTGTCAGATTGGCAGACCTTTTACATGGGCCAACGATAGGCAGCAACTGGGCCTTTGTTCTGACCATGTAAAAGATTTTTTAAAGGGGTATCCCAGCTTCACAATAGGTTAAGGCAGGCATGTCCAAACTGTGGCCCTCCAGCTGTTCCAAAACTATAACTCCCAGCATGCTTGAATAGCTTACAGCTATTAGGGCATGCTGGGAGTTGTAGTTTTGCAACAGCTGGAGGGCCGCAGTTTGGACATGCCTGGGTTAAGGGTTCGTTCATGCACACGGCGGCTGACGGGATGGGGACCCATTCATCTCAATGGGGCCGCAGAAGATGCGGACAGCACAAAAATAGAAAATTGTCTGTTTTGCGGACAAGGATAGGATATTTCTACAGAAGTAACAAAAAATTATGGCTTCCACTTGGCCGTGATCCACTATTTGTGGACGGCAGAACACTTACCCTGGGTTCAGACCTGAGCGTAAATGATTCCCTATGGGAATGGTTCTCACCTGGGCGTTTTAAAGCGCGTACGATCGCGCTGTAAAACGCCCGACGCTCAAACAAGTGCTTGAGCTTTTTTTTGGGCGTTTGTCGCGTGTTCCCGCACATAGATATTCGGGAACGCGCGACAATGTGTGCACGGCTGTCTCTTTATGCGCGCTTGTAAACGCCCGTACAAGCGCGCATACAGAGCGCTCCTTTCGGAACACTCAGGTGTGAAAGCAGGGTTAGTCTTGTGCATGAGGCCTTAGGCTGTAAATACCCTGCACAATCGATACTATGGAGACTGCATACAGGTAAGGTTGCTGAGAGTGGGATCCCCAGAGATCTGATATTGATGACCTATTTTGAGGATGATCCATCAGTATTGTGGAATATCCCTTTTGTGTTGTCATGTACTAACTATCCTAGCACAGGGTTAATTTACTCAATTGTGCACTCCCCTTTCACTGAGTAGTCATGTACATGAATGTATTTTTTATTTTTTTTTGCCCGCATCCGATCTGCATTTTCTGGGGTTCGGAGGCGGACTCGTTCAGTTCGGTTGGGCTGCAAAAGATGCGGACAGGACACTGTGTACAGTTCATTCTGTTGCACCCACAAAAAGATAGAACAGTACGGACAAGGATAGGACTGTTCTATTATGGTCTGGACTTTCCATTCTGCAAAATGCAGACTGCACAAGGCCAGTATCCGTATTTTGCAGTTCAGCAGTTTGCGGACCGCAGAAACTCAACAGCCCAGAGGCTGCAAATTGTACCTAAATCACACCCCCAGTCCATGCACCCCAGATACACGCTGCCAGTGCCTACTACATTCTAGGCCAATAGGTACCCCGACACACTCGCTCCCTGCTCTCTAGCAGTCAGACGGCACGACAAGCTTTACAAGGCAATGGATCCGTAGGGCAGACTGGCACCAACGTTAAGGGCTCATGCACACGGCTGGTGTTTGTGCACTGCGTGACAGATGTGGACCCATTCACTTGAATGGGCCCACAATCTAAAAGGAACAGAGGCACAGAACCCCATGGAAGCACTACAGAGTCTGCGCCTTCCCACTGCAAAAAAGTTGTGCATGCAAGTGAATGGGTCCTGCGCCCGCATGCGGTGGCCCTAAGGCAATTTGCGGTCTGCAGCTTGGGCCCTTAGGCAAACACTTTAATCCAAAAGGCTTTAGTGCCTACAAAAAGAGACATAAACAAAAGGAAATACGTTAGTCATTCTGATGCCTTGGGGGGTAGAAGGAAATTAAGGGCACACACTCGGATCTTGGCTGACCCCTGCATATGTGGTCAACCTTGTGTTTTACACTTTTGGCCTGTGGTTTGCATGTGTGCTCATGTGGTCAACCTTGTGTTTTACACTATTGGCCCGTGGTTTCAGGCCAGCCCTTCTGGATCATTACTCGGATCCATGACTGGGCAGCAGATTAATAAGGGAGAAGGTCTCAAGAATATTAATTTGTGACTGGTTGGGGGGTGCTCAGATTGGGTAGACACATGTCCATTTACCCATTCTTTGTAGTTATACAAGCCAGACCCGAGTGTAAAAAGTCGCACACTCCCTTTTCCATGCGCTCTGGCTCACATCCTGCAATAAGAATTCTCTGGAGCAGTTCAAAGGGATTTAACAAAATTGCATTTATCACATATAGACACAAATATACACTGTTCTGGGCCTTTTATCACACACCGTTGTAAGACTGTCTATTTCTTGGCAAAAACTGGACCAATTGAAAGGGAGAGAAAAAACTACGCTGATAGCTGGGGATGTCATTTAAAAGGGCTTGGCCGAGAGTGGAATGTAAAGTCCATGGCGCCGGGCAGTGTATAATTACATGACATGTGACTGCTGCGGCTTAGCGGTGGCCTGCTGTTCCTGCGCAGTGGTGACTGGACAGCTCACTGCCGGTCCAGCAGAGACAGGAGCTTGGTGCTGGAGCACTATCTACTGTATTTTATATATTTTTAAAAAAAAATAATATTATTCTACACTGTGCCTGGCCCAATAGAAGTAACATTTTTGGATGAGCCCTTAAACACATGATTGTAGCATGATGTAACAAATGGTGTTTTCAGGAACTATGAGATGGATGACCTCATAAGTCATCAATGCATCATACACTTTACCATACAGTACAAGGTGCTGGGCCAAACTGAATGTTAAAAAGGAAAAGCTCATTAAAGAGCATCTGTCATCAGGATCACCTCTATTATACTAGGCATACGGCCTGCTAGGATTGATCATGTACAAACTAAACTAAGGCTACTTTCACACTAGCGTTCGGGCGGATCCGCTCATATTAATGCAGACGGTGGCTCCGTTCAGAACGGATCCGTCTGCATTAAAATGGCAAAAAAAAGCTAAGTGTGAAAATATCCTCGGACGGATCCGTCCAGACTTTCAATGTAAAGTCAATGGGGGACGGATCCGCTTGAAGATTGAGCCATATTGTGGCATCTTCAAACGGATCTGTCCCCATTGACTTACATTGAAAGTCTGGACGGATCCGCACGGCCAGGCGGACACCCGAACGCTGCAAGCAGCGTTCAGCTGTCCGCCTGTCCGTGTGGAGGCGAGCGGAGCGGAGGCTGAACGCCGCCAGACTGATGCAGTCTGAGCGGATCCGCCTCCATTCAGACTGCATCAGGGCTGGACGGCTGCGTTCGGGTCCGCTCGTGAGCCCCTTCAAACGGAGCTCACGAGCGGACACCCGAACGCTAGTGTGAAAGCAGCCTAAATGATGTGGTCTTAAACAGCAGGAAAAAAAAAAAAAATGCTCAAAACCCCGAATGCAGTTGGGCATTTCTAGAAGGGGAGCAAATTCCGCACGTGATCCGTTGCTAACTGTAATTCCCAACAAAATGCATACAATGGAGGATGCCAGCAACTGACCCTATATACACACCAGAATCACTACTCCGAGTTCTGCAACTCAAAAACCGACCCCATACACATACATGGGGTCTCACCGTGTCCATTTAAAGGGAGTCTGTCACCACCAGCGGCAACTGTTTTTTTCTTTTTTAAACCCTCTGCATTGCAGCTGTGCTCGCCTATGGGGATTTCCATATATAGCTTTATGTCTTTTGACCCCTTGTTCAGCTGAATTGCGCATGCGCCAGTAGTGCGTGCAGTTCACTTGACCTTGGAACTGGCCATCTTCCTGGCATGCGCAGCTCAGTTGAACAAGCCGAGGCCCACAGAAGTTCGCAGACACATATGGGAGATGTGCGCCTGCACGAGATTTGAAGGAACAACGTGATGACGTTAAGGGGGCAAGGCTAGGAGGTGGAGGGGAGGAGCAGAGCTGCTTTAGGAATAGCAGAATTATAAAAAAAAACCATTTACGGTATCTCACATTTTTGTAAATATTTTATTCCATCTGTTCATGGGACAACACTGAAGATCTGACACTTTGATACCATGTAAAGTAGTCAGTGTACGGCTTGTATAACCATGCAAGTTTGGTGTGCGCTCAAAATAACTCAACACACAGCCATTAATGTCTAAACTGCTGGCAACAAGTGAGTACACCCCTAAATGAAAATGGCCAAATTGTGCCCATTTAGCCATTTTCCCTCCCTGGTGTCATGTGACTCATTAGTGTTACAAGGTCTCAGGTGTAAATGGCGAGCAGGTGTGGTAAATTTGGTGTTATCGCTCTAAGATCCCATTCACACGTTTGCAATTTTGTTCTGCAAGGAATTGTGGACCCATTCATTTCTATAGGGCCGCATGATGTGCGGCCCAGCTCCGGAAATGCGGACCTGCACTTCCGGGTCTGCATTTCCGCTCCCCCAAAAAATAGAACATGCCCTATTCTTGTCCGCAATTGCGGACAAGAGTAGGCATATTCTATTAGTGCTGGCGATGTGCGGTCTGCAAAATGCAAATTGCCATGTCCGTGTTTTGCGGATCACTGGAAGTTCAACATGGCAAAGAACTCTCTGAGGATCTGAAAAAAAAGAATTGTTGCTCTACATAAAGAGGGCCTAAGCCAGGGTTCAGCAACCTTTGGCACTCCAGCTGTTGTGAAACTACAATTCCCAGCATGCTCCATTCATTTCTATGTGTATGCATGCTGGGAGTTGCCTACTCACGGCCTAGGCTATAAGAAGATTGCCAACACCCTGAAACTGAGCTGCAGCATGGTGGGAAAAGCCATATAGTGGTTTAACAAGACAGGTTCCACTAAGAACAAGCCTCGGCATGGTCAATCAAAGAAGTTGAGTGCACGTGCTCAGTGTTACATCCATAGGTTGTCTTTTCAAAATAAATATGAGTGCTGCCAGCATTCCTGCAGAGGTTACAGGGGTGGGGTCAACATGTCAGTGCTCAGACCACACACTACATCAGATTGGTCTACATGGCTCTCATCCCAGAAGGAAGCCTCTTCTAAAGATGATGCACAAGAAAGCCAACAAACTGTATACTGAAGACAAGCAAACTAAGGAGATAGATTACGGGAACCAAGTCCTGTGGTCCGAGGAGACCAAGATAAACTTATTTGGTTCAGATGGTGTCAAGCATGTGTGGAGGCAACCAGGTGAGGAGTACAAAGACAGGTGTGTCTTACAAACAGTAAAGCATGGTCATGGGAGTGTCATGGTTTAGGGTTTCACGAGTGCTGTGGGGAGCATGAACGCCAAAATGTACTGTGACATACTGAAGAAGAGCATGACCCCCTCCCTTCAGAAATAGGGGCCGCAGGGCAGCATCCCAACACGATAACCCCAAACACACCTCCAAGATGACCACTGCCTTGCTAAAGAAACTGAGGGTAAAGGTGCTGGACTGGCCAAGCATTTCTCCAGACCTAAACGCTATTGAGCATCCTCAAAAGGAAGGTGGAGGAGCGCAAGGCCTCTAACATCCACCAGCTCTATGATGTCATCATGGAAGAGGATTCCAGTGGCAACCTGTGGAGCTCTAGTGAACTCCATGCCCAAGAGAGTTAAGGCAATGCTGGAAAATAATGGTGACCACACAAAATATTGACACTTTGGGCACAATTTGGCCATTTTCACTTGCCAGTGGTTAAGACATTACTGGCTTTGTGTTGAGTTATTTTGAGAGCACACCACATTTACACTGTTCTACAGTACACTGACTACTTTACATGGTATCAACGTGTCAGATCTTCAGCATTGTCCCATGAAAAGATATTTTATTATATCTACAAAAATATGAGGGGTGGACTGACTTATGTGAGATACTGTAAAAGATATATTTGAAAATTACAATAGAAGAGCTACACTTTGATGCAAAGGGTTAAAAACTGGTGACAGACTCCCTGCGGTGTGACTACCTTTCTACACATCTGAGTCAGAGGATGGGAGCGGCTTGTAAACTCCATGCAGTTCTGACACAAGGTGATTGTCCTCATGGACTTTACCTTCAGATAAGATCCCACTAAGTGAAAGCAGAGTCTGAGCTTATCAAATACCTGCCAAGTAGCAGCAGCAGCTAAAGGGACACTCCGCTTTGTGTGGTCACATAGTGAATATCACGAGTGTCTGCTGTTAGAGACCCAACTGAAAGGGCCGGGGGAGCAGTGTGCGCCTGTCCAAAGTCCTGGAAAAAACAGCCACGGGGAAAATATGGGTGCAGTTTTTAAAAAAATATATTTTTACGTCAGCATTTTTGTACTGTTTTGCATGGGAGGACCAGACATGAATACACGCCTCAGGCTCTTTCACATGAATCAGCTTTCTATTCAGATGCAATACGTGATGTGAACACACAGCATCCGGACTCAATCCTGACCATGCATCTCGATAAGTCTGTGCACGTTTTTCACGCATCATCTCTTCGTTCAGGAAAAATCGCTGCATGTTCTACATTGTACATTTTTCGCACAGCTCTGGCTCCATAGAAGTGAATGGGGCTTGTGTGAAAAACGGAAGGCGTCCGGATGCAATGTGTTTTTTTACTGATGGTTACCGGAAATGTAGATTGTTATTCTTCAGTTTTTTTTTTCCACGCGTGTAAAAAATAAATCCATGCAATCCAGACAGAAAAAAAATTATTCAACTTGCGTACAAAATCATCAGTTTCTCCCTGACACAATCCATATCGCTCATGTGAACGAGGCCTGTCACAGCTTCTAACTGGTGGCAGTTGATGGAACTGAGCATGTGCGACCACCTCAGCAAGGTGGAAGGAGAATTAGGCTAGAGCTACATTGCAACAGAAAAGGGTATGGTTACATGTATCGCACATTTGATGTTATTTAAATGGTGTCGCAATGAGACGTTCACAGGAAAATGTGAGTTATGGATTTTTGCGCCTGTCACATGTCACCTTGCGACACCATTGAAATGTCGCCGTGTAGCTGGACCCATAAGGAAAAGAACAAACAGCAGTTGGTGCTGTACAGATGAATTTTATTGAATACTTCAGGGGCTGTAGAAAATTAGTAATTGTAATTAAACAAGTATCCAGTTCTTATAATGCTGTGCAATCCTGTCATAGGAGCAAAGGTCAGAACTCATTGCTGCACGCATAGGGTTTCTCACTCCTCTGTGTCGGGGGGGGGGAATAATTATAAAAACAATACAATTCAAATAATAGGTAATTTTATTTTCAAAATCCCAAGACGTACCAAAATTCTGGATTAGTATATCTGCCCCATTGTATTAGACACCCATAACAAGTCTTAACAGCAGCCTGTTGGGAATTCCCATGCAGCAGTTTTCTTCATCAAATACTATATATCTTCAATACTGTTTTTCACTGGCTGGATTGCGGATACAGCATGTACATGGAGCAATCACCGGCTCTGTACGCGACAGAACGCCCGCACAGGAGGACATGCATTGGTACAGCCTGTGACTGCAACACATTAGGGATGTAGGTTGAAACTAAAGCAGGCATTGCTCAACCTGCGGACCTCCAGCTGTTACAAAACTACAACTACTATCATTCACCGACAGCCTACAGCTATCATCCTACAGAAGGGCATCATGGGAGTTGTAGTTTTACGACAGCTGGAGGGCTGCAGGTTGAGCATCCCTGTACTAAAGGAATGGTCAAGACAAACCCAGGTGACAAAGAGGTATTCCACAATATCCTCTAAACACAGGATAGCGGGATAACACCGTACCCTGGGGGAACCCCGAAATGAATGGACCGGCAGGTTGAGGATTCATACTGTTGCTCTATTCATTTCTATGGGACTGCTGAAAATAGTGCTTGTACTAGGCTCTCTCTAGCAGTGCCATAGTTATCCCGTACTCTGTGGATAGAGGATAGCATGAGATAACCAATTACCCAGGCCTTTAAAAGGTACCTGTACATGGGGCAGAAAATCTCATTACACTCCGCACTGTGAAACCCACACGGTGCAGATTTTCCACCCTCGGCAATGCATAAGGTGTACCAAGTGTTTTCAGTTCGGCGTCTAAAGTTCGGGTTATCGAAGTATCCCGTTATGGTCCGTGGTAGCGGAATCCATAACAGGAATCTTCGATAACCCGAACCTGAACTTTAGACGCCGAATTTAAAACACAAGTTCACTCAACACTACATTTAACTCAAACCGAAGCTGATTTTTCTGTTGCTTTTTACGTCCCATGTGGATGTAGGTTATGGCTCATGCACGCAAACGGATTTTGTTTCTGTGTCAGTTCCTTTTTTTGCCGAACCATTCATTTTAATAGGTCTGCAAAAAAATAAAAATAAAAACATGTCCTATTATTGTCTGCATTACAGACGAGGATAGGACTGTTCTATTCCGCAAAATATAGAAAGCACACGGACGTCAGTATTTTTTTGTGGATCCATGTTTTGCGGACCACAAAATACATACAGTCGTGTGCATGAGCCCGTAAAAGGTTTTTAGGGCACATTTACAAAAGACAGGCTAATACTGTAGCCGCGCAAGGAGAAATGCCAAATTTAAGATGAGCTGTGCACCTCGCAGGGGTGGACTGGGAACTTAGTGGCCCTGGGGGAAAAAAAAAAAAAAAAAAAACACACACTAAAAAGTGACCCCATGTTATAGGCATGTCCAAATTGGCAGAAGGTGGGTCAACACAAGTAGACAGGGCCAGCAATATCACAGTGCAGAACCAAATACCACAGTGCAGCACAAAATCCTGTCACCCTCACGACAGCATTCAACTGTATGACTGTCTTGAGGACGGCTATACAGTTGAATTCGGGAGGCCACCTGCGGCTGTTGGCCGATGCATAAGTATCTGATGCTCCTACGCTAATTAATGCTTAGAGTATCAGATCGTTATGTACACAGCTGTCGGCCATGAGGGCACAGACGGCCCACCAGGAAATTTCCCTGTAGGGTCTATCGTCAGTCCGCCCGTAGCGCCTCGTAATAAATTTGGCTAATCCTCTGGCAGGCTGGAGTAGTTATTAGCCAACATGTACGCTTGTTTCCGGGCATACATGTTAGTAATTTGCTGGGGCAGGAGTCCTGGCCCTGCCCCCGCCCAAATGTCAAACTTTTCAGGATTGGCTGAGGAAGTTAATATTGTCACATGACCAATGGAAAAGGGGACTATTTTTACGTCTAAAATAGCGGAGGTTATTTAGCAACTTTTTTGACATGTCAGAAGTTGTGTTCGATGGGGAGAACCACAGATATGAATAAGTAGGACTCATCCCCTCAGGTATGTCCTCCTCAAGAACAGCATCAGAGCTAGAATCGACTGACGTACATGTGTCACTAGAATGATTTATAAAGCTTTATTAAGGTTCGTTTTGCTCCAACACACAAGGATAAAATCTCATGGTCCATACACATCCGCAGGACTACCACAAAGAGCAGGCAGCCTTGCCCTGAAACCATACACACCGTCTCTGGGGGTACAGGAGCAACTTCACGTGTACATGTCTCCTGCTTACAGGAGGCAGTGATCTGTGGACTGAACAGATAAGTGCAAATCTATCAATTCACTACAAAATGTGCAACATCACCGATGCCTGAGCCCACAAAATGCCACCTGAACATGTACACTCATCTTATTAGATGGCATGAGCAGGGCACTCACACTGTACTGAAGGGCAGTATCAGAAAACGACTGTCAGAAAAACGGACAGAAGAGAAGTAAACATGACCAACAGCTAGCAGAGCCCCCAAAATACTTGTAATTAAAAGTCCCCCTAGAAGGATAATACCAAGGGGTGGGTAATGCAAATATCTCTGCCCACCTCCAGGTGCATGGTAACAGGGGAAAAGGGGATCCATTGCACAAAAACCTGTTTCATTTATCTTGGTGCCCCTGTAGTCCCAGTATAGTCCTCAAGACACAATGGTGCAAGCTGTGTCATGTCACTGGCAAAAAGCAGCAATCCGTTGGCAAAGGAACTGTGTCCTCTTTAGGTGCCCACCACCGCGGGGTCATGGGCCAATTCTGGCAGCTGGCTGCCGCTGCAATGATACAAGAAGCAATTGCCCCAACAACTGTAGCAGATAAGGATGAGGGCTCCCAGGAAGACCAAGGCGCAGATGGTGCACGGCTTCCTCTCCAGCAAGAAGCTCAGGAGGTAGAAGCCCATGAACATCGAGTGGTTGAACCAAAGGGCTGGATTTAGAGGCTTGGGGATGAGGAGAACCGGGAGCAGCCATTGTAGGCAGTACATGATGGCAGCGGAGGTCCGATTCCCGACCTGCGGAGACAAAGGAGAAAATCATGTCATAGTCTGCAGCTACCGGGGGCTCTAGACTGACAAATGAGGACGGACCGCGCTCACAGTACAGGAAAGGGCGCGCTCACAATACAGCCCCCTTTACAGGAAAGGGCGCGCTCACAATACAGCCCCCTTTACAGGAAAGGGCGCGCTCACAATACAGCCCCCTTTACAGGAAAGGGCGCGCTCACAATACAGCCCCCTTTACAGGAAAGGGCGCGCTCACAATACAGCCCCCTTTACAGGAAAGGGCGCGCTCACAATACAGCCCCCTTTACAGGAAAGGGCGCGCTCACAATACAGCCCCCTTTACAGGAAAGGGCGCGCTCACAATACAGCCCCCTTTACAGGAAAGGGCGCGCTCACAATACAGCCCCCTTTACAGGAAAGGGCGCGCTCACAGTACAGCCCCCTTTACAGGAAAGGGCGCGCTCACAGTACAGCCCCCTTTACAGGAAAGGGCGCGCTCACAATACAGCCCCCTTTACAGGAAAGGGCGCGCTCACAATACAGCCCCCTTTACAGGAAAGGGCGCGCTCACAATACAGCCCCCTTTACAGGAAAGGGCGCGCTCACAGTACAGCCCCCTTTACAGGAAAGGGCGCGCTCACAGTACAGCCCCCTTTACAGGAAAGGGCGCGCTCACAGTACAGCCCCCTTTACAGGAAAGGGCGCGCTCACAGTACAGCCCCCTTTACAGGAAAGGGCGCGCTCACAGTACAGCCCCCTTTACAGGAAAGGGCGCGCTCACAGTACAGCCCCCTTTACAGGAAAGGGCGCGCTCACAGTACAGCCCCCTTTACAGGAAAGGGCGCGCTCACAGTACAGCCCCCTTTACAGGAAAGGGCGCGCTCACAGTACAGCCCCTTTACAGGAAAGGGCGCGCTCACAGTACAGACCCTTTACACAACGGACGGCGCTCACAGTACAGACCCTTTATAGCACAGAACGTGCAGACCGCGATCACAACACAGACCCCTGATAGGATGGACCATGCTGACGATACAGACCCTTTATAGGTCGGCCCATTGCCATGTCTACATCTGAGGCATGGCTAGGCTTGTAAGGCTCTGCCCTGTCCACACATCAGTCACACTGCCCCTCAGGGCGGTGTTCTGCTGAGTCCCCTGGTCCCTGTACATCTGATGTCAGCAGAGATACTGCGTCTTCGGACATAGTTTTTCTTCAAGCAGGCCTGGATCAGTGACGTTCAATCTGGGACTGGAAGGAGAGGCAGAGATCTGATACTACAGACACTCCCCGTGACTCTCGTGCTGGGATATAAGCACAGGGTGCTGGGATATAGGCACAGGAGTCAAAATGCACTTACATCATCATCAGACTTACACAATGCAGTAAGGCTGAATTATGCTGACAGTACAGACCCCTCATAGGATGGACCTCACCCACAATACAGACCCCGTCCACAGCACAGACCCCTCATAGGAAGGACTGCGCCCACAGCACAGACCCCTCATAGCAAGGACTGCGCCCACAGCACAGACCCCTCATAGCAAGGACTGCGCCCACAGCACAGACCCCTCATAGCAAGGACTGCGCCCACAGCACAGACCCCTCATAGCAAGGACTGCGCCCACAGCACAGACCCCTCATAGCAAGGACTGCGCCCACAGCACAGACCCCTCATAGCAAGGACTGCGCCCACAGCACAGACCCCTCATAGCAAGGACTGCGCCCACAGCACAGACCCCTCATAGCAAGGACTGCGCCCACAGCACAGACCCCTCATAGCAAGGACTGCGCCCACAGCACAGACCCCTCATAGCAAGGACTGCGCCCACAGCACAGACCCCTCATAGCAAGGACTGCGCCCACAGCACAGACCCCTCATAGCAAGGACTGCGCCCACAGCACAGACCCCTCATAGCAAGGACTGCGCCCACAGCACAGACCCCTCATAGCAAGGACTGCGCCCACAGCACAGACCCCTCATAGCAAGGACTGCGCCCACAGCACAGACCCCTCATAGCAAGGACTGCGCCCACAGCACAGACCCCTCATAGCAAGGACTGCGCCCACAGCACAGACCCCTCATAGCAAGGACTGCGCCCACAGCACAGACCCATAATGGGACATGTTCTTTACCAACTTCCAGTCCCTTCTTGAAACTATAGTTCCTCTCTAACAATTTCTGACAACCGCCCCCTCATCAGCCCTGTCCCTAAAACATGATTTCCCCCTCCCCCCTACAGCAGTCACCACAACTTCTGCCCCTCCAATAGTAAAGTCAGCAGCTCCTCCTGTCACTCCTACTGACCCGCGCACTCAGCCTCTGCTGCCCATGACTCCAGGCTACTACTACTACCAGCCCCAACTCTCGCTGACTCGCTGCTTTAACCCTAACACTAAACCGAAGACTGCTGGTGTCCAATCTCACCCCCGAGTACAACTTCCTCCATTATCCCCCCAGCTCCGCTTTCTCTTGCACCGGCTCCTCCGTCCGGTGTGCCGCGACCCCCCGCCTCACATCCTGCCAAGTATCCCGCACCCTACTATCGGCGTTCCCACGATAGCCCCACTTTAACCCTATAAATACCGCGGCAGCACTCACTCTGCTCCAGGCCGCGGCTCCCACTCGCAGCTAATGGAACGCTCCGAGTCCACGTCATGCGTCTCCCTGCGTGAGGACGTCACAGCGCACGCCGCCGCTTACAGTGGACGACGGCTCCCCCTAGCGTTTAGACGTAAGAACTTGCAATAAGTCACTGAAGTTTATGGACATTTTCACATTCGGTCACAATGAGGCGCTCTTCTAATATCAGACTGTATAGCGCTGGTCCTCAGCCTGCTACATTTCTGTTGTATAGATAAAAAAAAAATCTCAATCATATTCTGACTGGCCACAGTGACATCACACAAAATGCTAAAATACGTTTGTGTGATGGCAGCTGTCCAAGAAAGGGTTTATTAAGACATCTCCACCAGGGGTCAAGTCCTGGGAAAAAAAGTGTGGGAACTCACCCAAGATCCACTGCAACCCCCCCCTCCAAAAAATAAAAAAAGCACAGAAAATCTAGCATGCTGTAATTTGTGTCGCTGCGGACTAAAAAAAAAAACCCACTTTTAGAAAAGTTTGTCCTGGGATTTGATCTCATGACCTCTACACATCAGAGGCCAAGCATATGCCCTCACAGCTATGAAAGCTGTCTAGCTAGTTACATAAAAAAAAATATATAAGACTTCTACTGTAGGTAACTTTGCCCACTGTGTATGGATGTAGCAGAGCTGGGTGTGTTGGGGCAGCTGTCATGTGTATAGTTGTACACTAGGTATCAGTAAACTAGGTATCAGTAGAAGTCTTATAATAAAAAAAACACTTTTAGAAAAGTTTGTCCTGGGATTCGAACTCATGACCTCTACACATTAGAGGCAAGGCATTTACCCTCACAGCCATAAAAGCTGTCGAGGTAGTTGCTTTTAAAAAAAAAAATAAGACTTCTACTTATACCTAGTGTACTGATAGCTAGTGTACAACCATACACATGACAGCTGCCCCAACACACCCAGCTCTGCTACATCTATACACAGTGGGCAGCTGTCATGTGTATGGTTGTACACTAGGTATCAGTAAACTAGGACAGGTATCAGTAGAAGTCTTATAAAAAAATAAAAAAAAAACACTTTTAGAAAAGGTTGTCATGGGATTCGAACTCATGACCTCTACACATTAGAGGCAAGGCATTTACCCTCACAGCCATAAAAGCTGGCGAGGTAGTTGCTTTAAAAAAAAAAAATAAGACTTCTACTTATACCTAGTGTACTGATAGCTAGTGTACAACCATACACATGACAGCTGCCCCAACACACCCAGCTCTGCTACATACATACACAGTGGGCAGCTGTCATGTGTATGGTTGTACACTAGGTATCAGTAAACTAGGACAGGTATCAGTAGAAGTCTTATAAAAAAAAAAAAAAAAAAAACACTTTTAGAAAAGGTTGTCCTGGGATTCGAACTCCTGACCTCTACACATTAGAGGCAAGGCATTTACCCTCACAGCCATAAAAGCTGTCGAGGTAGTTGCTTTTAAAAAAAAATAAAATAAGACACACCCAGCTCTGCTACATCCATACACAGTGGGCAGCTGTCATGTGTATGGTTGTACACTAGGTATCAGTACAGTAGATATAAGTAGAAGTCTTATATTTTTTAAGCAACTATCTAGACAGCTTTCATGGCTGTGAGGGTAAATGCCTTCATCTGATGTGTAGAGGTCGTGAGTTCGAATCCCAGGACAAACTTTTCTAAAAGACATTCTAAATGATCTCATAGTGAAGGAGATGATGTCATTAGGGGGCGGGGCGCCATGAGAGGAGTCAGTGAGGCAGTCGCAGGCAGCAGCACCGCACAGACAGCTTCCTCTGAACTGAAGCCGCCCCTCCTCCCTTAGCCTGCCCTGCACAGTGCGCTCCGTCTCCCCCTGTGAATCTGATTCAGCCGCGTTCTCCTGGCTTGAGGCTGAAAGGGAACGGCGTTCCTGCCATGAAAAAAGTGCAGGAACGCCGTTCCCATGCGTTCCACCTCCACTCGACCCCTGATCTCCACAATATAAAATGCAACATTTTAACCCATGTAGGTGTTTTTCTTAAAGGGTTTTTCTTGTTTTGTTATACTGATGGCCTCTCTTGAGGATAGATCATCAATAAAAGCCTACAACCCTTTAAAGCAAAAGTACAATGAGCAAGAAGGTGACATCATAACCTGAATGACATCATAGCCTCAGTATGACTATGTGACATCATAACTGGGCTGACATCATGTGATATGTAGCATCATAGCCTGAATGACATCATAACATGAATATGACTAGGTGAAATCATAACCAGATGATGACATCACTAGGAAAGGATCATAAACATACACTGTGACATACATTTAAAGGGGATGTCCAGCTGGAAACAAAAGTTCTTTTAATCTGCTTCAAGTGAAAATAGACATTAAGAAAAGTTCTCTGATGTCAAGATGTCAGTGCCTGTCCCGGGTCCCAGCCCCTCTACTTCCACATAGATTCCTCCTCCCTGTCGGTCATACACCGTTGTTGGGGTTGTCCAGTATAGGCCATCAATATGTGATTGTCAGGGGTCTGACACCCCCCACCTCAGCCAATCAGCTGCTAGGAAGTAGCTCCACCCATTGTGTAGTGGATGGAGCTGGCTACTGTAGCACAGCCCCCACTACAGTGGATTGGGGGTAGTGATCGGCGCTGTTAACCATAGTCTCTAATGGGTTTGGTAGGTGTACTGTCTCCTCTATCAGCCCCCCGCAATGTGATCACTAGGTAGCGATAGATTATAATAGCAGTCCAGGGCTTAACAATGGAGACTGGGTCTGCATCTACAGAAGCCTATTATGCCCTGCCAGAGGCAAGGTGTAATAGTCGTATTATAATACTGAAATGGTATTATACACTGCAATGCAGAAGTGTTACAGTGTATTATACCAACGATCAGCGTGATGAATGTGGAATAAAATAAAAGCATAAAACAATATAAGAATGAGAAAGCCATTTAAAAATACTATTTTCTCCATTAAAAATGCTTTATAGCTGTAAAGAAAAATACAATAAAAATGACATATAATAGGTATCAGTGTGTGCCTAACAACGCAAGCGATACAATGCTCATGTTATGTAACCTGCACGTTGGATGCTGTAAAAAGAAACCTGTAAAAACTATTTACCACAATTACTTCTTTTGTTCACTCCGCCAACCGTAAAATGGAATAAAAAAAAAACTAACAAAAAGTCCACACCCCTACTTACAGTGGACAACAGCACCCCCTGGCATTCAGACATAGGAACTTTAAAGTGTACGGCGCAAGGTCCGTGGGGCTCTGGGGAACGATCGGGGTGAATCGCGGCACCATGGCTGCTCTCACCGGCAGGCACCGCCCCCCTGCAGTTCCAAGCTCTGTGATTGGCTGATCAATGAGACCGGCACATCGCAGCGCAGGAAGCTGTTAGAGGCATCGGGCCAGGTCGGGAGGTCAGAGGGAGGTGGCAGGTGCTGAACAAGTCAGCATCGGTTACCTCTGAGGTGAGGCAGGGGACACCAGTGTCTTTGGTCCCCTGCCAGCTCTGCGATTGGCTGGAACAACACTCCAGCCAATGGCAGCGCTATAGCTGCACAGGAAGAGGCAGAACGTCCCTGCATGCAGCTATTCTAGCTGGTGACTGCATGCAGAGAGGTTCTGTGCTGCTTGTGGCTTGCTAGGACTTGTGGTGCAAACCACTGCGATTTTAACCCCTTTCCTTATGAAAAGAAGAAGAAAGAAGACCATCTGGAATAGCTGCACAGATTTATATTTTTATTTGCAGCTGTTCCAGATCCCTAAACCACTCTCCGTCCCTATCCCTATCTTTTCCTCCCCCCCCCCCTCCGTTTCCCCAGCCCCCCTGTCCTTTTTTTACGGACGCCATTTGGTCCGTGCACTTTTGTTGGTCTTTTTATTTTTATTTTTACCATTTTCCATCTCTGCACCACTTTTTCTGCGTGCGAGCTGTGACCGCCAAGTGGTGTTCAGTGCGTACCTGCCTGTTGTTCTTTTGTTCTTTGCGTTGTTTTTTTTCACATCTGTGCTGATTTTTTTGCCAATTTTTTGGGGTTAAAAAAGAAGAAATTGTAGTTAGGGGTTTATATAAATATACAGAGAGCTCTCTCTCTCTCTCTCTCTCTCTCTCTCTATATATATATATATATATGCAGAGAGCTCTTCTTTGGACCCGTATCTGCCCTGACCAATTGATCTTTAGATCTATTGGTCAGGGCAGATACGGGTCCAAAGAAGATCAGTGTGCAGCGGACATTGGCGCAGCCGGGCCTCGGATGTTTTCCGTGTCTCGGTTGCGTAAATTGTCGATATATATGCAAAGCCAAGTCTTTTGTACATCCGTTCACAAATAAAGAGTATCCCATAAAGTTTCATTTGAACTGTTCCCCGTCATATGTGATATATGTGTTGGCCTGCCCCTGTAACCTACTATATGTTGGGGAAACTTCTACAGAATTAAAAGTTAGGTTGAATAACCATAGGAACTCAATAAGGAAGAAACGTACTGATCTACCAGTATCCAGACATTTTGGATCCCTAGGACACTCCGAGCGGGATCTAAGATGCTGGATCATAGATCAGGTTAGGCTCCCCAGAAGAGGTGGTGACCGCTTAACACTCTTGGAAAAAAGAGAGTTACGCTGGATTTATGATCTGGACAGCTTGCACCCTAAGGGTCTTAACATCGAGTTCAGGTGATAGTGTTGTGGATCTGCGGGTCATTCTTAGTCCAGTTGTATGTATGTGTTCTTGTCCTCCTTATATTGGTATATTGGTGTAAGATAACTGTGAAAGATCAACACATATTTGTAACAATATATTCGGAAATTAAAATATTCATTCCTCTTCTTTTGTTTTTAGGTTTTATGTATTCTCACACTATTGGATGTGGATCCTTGGATTTTGACCTTTGGAGACAATGCGGCCCAATGTGGACAACAGCGTCTTTATATCTATGCGTTTTTTTTAGATATATATTTGTATTTTTATAATTACATGATATGACTGTTTATTTGAGAGTGATCATCTCCTTATGAGTGCTAAAATTACCAGCAATGGGCTCAGACTGCCGGCGGAGATCATGGAAATGTTCTCCTCTGACACTCACGGCCTTCTGGTCAGGTGTCTCGCTCGCAAGGTCGGGATCCCGGTCCAGAGGCTGGCGTTTGTAGGAGATCCCTACAGCGGTCGCGTGCTTATAAAATAATTTTATTTATATAACAGTCACATATATAATATGAATAGAATTGTAGGGTGGGTTTCCCTCAAGCAAAATGGTGCTTTTGCACCGATCGCATAGAACGCATGCGCATGAACTTTACACTATGACTCACATCATGAGGTCGGTGTGAACATGCGCAATGAGGAGTTGAAGACACGCAACGAACGCGACGGTATATGTGGGCCCCATTGCCACCGAAGGTCGTATCTTTGTGATCCACATTCAATATGTCACTTATACAATTGTGAATGTACCTAAACAAAATATTGTACACATTTTGGCTCTTGCTAAGGGGAAGGCATCCCTAGAGTTATACATTGTATAGCACCCGTCACTTTATGCACCTGCACTTTATTGATCTGAATCAGATGTATGTAATTGCAATTGATTGTAACCACACCTTTATGGGTTGGACACTTTGTAAATGCCTTTATATGCTCTCACTTTCACTGTTATTATGCTTGAGGAAGGCTCTTGTGAGCCGAAACGTCGCAAGACCTGCCATATTATGGGTGAATAAATCACAGCCATTTTACCACATTTGGAGTGCAGTCCCACTTCTTCGCTTTATATATATATATACAGTCATGTGAAAAAATTAGGACACCCTTTGAAAGCATGTGGTTTTTTGTAACATTTTTAATAAAAGGTTATTTCATCTCCGTTTCAACAATACAGAGAGATTAAAGTAATCTAACTAAACAAAGAAAACTGAAGAAAAGTCTTTTCAAGATCTTCTGTAAATGTCATTCTACAAAAATGCCTATTCTAACTGAGGAAAAAGATAGGACACCCTCACATGTATTCCCTCTTAAATTGGCTCAGATCTCACACAGGTATATCACACCAGGTGCACATAATTAGTAGATCGTTACTCTGCATGTTGAATGAGGCTTGCCCTATTTAAACCTCAGACATTTAGTTTGGTGTGCTCCGGACTGTTGAAGTGAGAGTGAGCACCATGGTGAGAGCAAAAGAGCTGTCAGAGGACTTCAGAAAAAAGATTGTAGCAGCCTATGAGTCTGGGAAGGGATTTAAAAAGATCTCAAAAGATTTTGAAATCAGCCATTCCACTGTCCGGAAGATAGTCTACAAGTGGAGGGCTTTCAAAACAACTGCCAACATGCCCAGGACTGGTCGCCCCAGCAAGTTCACCCCAAGAGCAGACCGCAAGATGCTAAAAGAGGTCTCCAAAAACCCTAAAGTGTCATCTCGAGAACTACAGCAGGCTCTGGCTACTGTTGATGTAGAAGTACATGCCTCTACAAT
Source organism: Bufo gargarizans (assembly GCF_014858855.1). Lineage (NCBI taxonomy): Eukaryota > Metazoa > Chordata > Amphibia > Anura > Bufonidae > Bufo > Bufo gargarizans. The sequence continues at coordinate 1,358,147 of NW_025334069.1, read as the reverse complement.
CAGAAAGAGACTGTACAAGTTTAACTTGCATGGGAGGTGTGCAAGGAGGAAACCTTTGCTTTCCAAGAGAAACATCGAGGCCAGACTGACATTTGCCAGAGATAAAGTTGACAAAGACCAGGACTTCTGGAATAATGTTCTTTGGACAGATGAGTCCAAAATTGAATTATTTGGACACAACAGCAGAGGACATGTTTGGCGTAAACCAAACACAGCATTCCAAGAAAAGAACCTCATACCAACTGTGAAGCATGGAGGTGGAAGTGTCATGGTTTGGGGCTGCTTTGCTGCAGCAGGACCTGGTCAGCTCACCATCATAGAATCCACGATGAATTCTACTGTGTATCAGAAGGTGCTTGAAGAACATGTGAGACCATCAGTTAGAAAATTAAAGCTGAAGCGGAACTGGACCATGCAACATGACAATGACCCAAAACATACTAGTAAATCAACCAAAGATTGGCTGAAAAAGAAGAAATGGAGAGTCCTGGAATGGCCAAGTCAAAGTCCAGATTTGAATCCCATTGAGATGCTGTGGGGTGACTTGAAAAGGGCTGTACGTGCAAGAAACCCCTCAAACATCTCACAGCTGAAAAAGTTCTGCATTGAGGAGTGGGGTAAAATTTCCTCAGACCGATGTCGAAGACTGGTAGATGGCTACAAGAACCGTCTCACTGCAGTTATTTCAGCCAAAGGAGGTAACACTCGCTATTAGGGGCAAGGGTGTCCTATCTTTTTCCTCAGTTAGAATAGGCATTTTTGTAGAATGACATTTACAGAAGATCTTGAAAAGACTTTTCTTCAGTTTTCTTTGTTTAGTCGGTTTACTTTAATCTCTCTGTATTGTTGAAACGGAGATGAAATAACCTTTTATTAAAAATGTTACAAAAAACCACATGCTTTCAAAGGGTGTCCTAATTTTTTCACATGACTGTATATAGTGAAAAAAATCAACCGGCAGCACCACAACTGGAACAAAAGCGGGTGCAAGGTCCGAGCACGGCAACTGGAGCTTACCCACTACTAAACAAATGAAAAAATCGGACAGCACTCCAGACGGTTTCTTCGGTAAAGCAAGTAAATTTAATCACCCATGTGGTGGCAGCAAAAAAGCAACGTTTCGGCTCTACATGAGCCTTTCTCAAGCAATGACAAAAAGTGCAGAGCAAACATATATAAGTGGACCAATTAAATCAATTGTACAATTGTGTAATCAATACTTGATAAATAACAGTACAAAAAGTTATAAATAGTGTTACAAAATGAACATCATGGCAATCATTATTAAAGTGACAAGTGCTAGCAGTGTATAAAGTGCATGATATAGCTGGCAATCATATGTTACAGTCTAAAAACCATAAGTATTGACAGCTGTTCATGATTAATCCATAATTATTCATATAACATTAATTGTGCACAGGGGTGTGTTAATGAACAAATACCTAGAAAAGTGATGTAGCCCACGTATACTATCACGCCGTTCAGCGCGTCTCCTCTGTGTCAGTGCGCATGTCCCGGTCGCATATGTTGCGTCAGAGCGGCACCATATCAGCTGGAGATGTCGCTCTGGAGTGGCGTCACAAGCGCATAGCAGTAACTTACATTGCGTCATGTGTTCCGCCGCTAGGGTGAGGGAGCGCATGCGCAGTGCCATCATATTGTCTCTAGCCACCATGTTACTTCAGGGAATGTGGCCAGTATCTCTCTTAATTACTATATTTAATGCTGGCCATACGCAGAGTTACATAGTTGGTCACAGTGGATATTTTCCACCTATAAGCAGCCAAGGGGAGGGTCCCCACTTTTCCAAGATCCGGAACCAACCTCTATGTATGACCGCGATGCTGACAGCACGTTAATGCGATCAGCACCATCGGTCACAAACTTGCTGCACCGCGTGACCTAGAGGGTTCTCCTCTAATGATAACCCAGGGCAAAAAAAGTTGACATTAGGGCAATCAGCACTCTATTTGCGCATTACAACTTATTCCTTTTATTATGCAATCGGGACAACCGCACCACTCCACAGGGACAAAATTATAAGCTTGTACAAACAAACAGATACTTAGTGGGCTCTTCATCCACCTTCTAGGTTGATCATTATTCCTTCGTGTCTTCCGAAATTCCAGTGCATCTGAAATGATATACAATATTAGTGATACAAGTGACTCCCAAAATGTTATAATAACCTTGTTTTACACATTTCTATTATATTTTTATTATTGGTTTTTATGAAATTTACATTTTTTATAGAATATTTTTGTCAATAAACATGTCCTCAGCAGGAGGAAATATTTGTGTACATCTCTGGCAGCACATAAGAGGGCACCCTTCCCACCTCAAACTCCCCCTCCATACCTGTAATCGATATTCAGGCCATTAGGTTGTAAACTATTTAACGTTCGAATCCAAAACAATTCTCTCTTTTTAAGTAACGAAATACGGTCACCGCCCCTACGAGGTACGATTAATTGAACAATGTGTCTCTGATGCCTTGATTGCAGGTATTATAGATCAGAAACTGTCTGAATATTTGATTGTTCCTCACCCTATCACTCCGGTAATATATGTTTTGCCCAAGGTCCACAAAACAATGGTGGACCCACCCGGGCGCGCCATTGTTTCGGGGACTGATTCAGTATTTGGCCACGTCGCAATCTTTTTAGACAAGGTTCTACGTGACTTTTCTACTGGAGGACAATCATATATCAGGGACACATCCGACTTTCTGACAAAGTTAAAGGAGACCAATTTGGCTGATATTGAGTCTATTACTTTAGTGTCCTTTGACGTGGTATCTCTTTATACTTCGATTGAGCATCATAAGGGCATCAGTGCAGTTCGGGGCATGCTTGAGATGTCTTCTTTGACACCTGAAGCCTGCTCCTTCATTATTGATCTCCTCACTATTGTCCTTGAATTTAACTACTTTCTCTTCCAGGACACTTACTATGTCCAAAAACGAGGCGTGGCAATGGGGTCCAACGTGGCCCCCACATATGCCAACATCTATATGCGCCGATTTGAGGAAGATGTCGTCTATGGCTCCCACCACGCCCAATATATCAAGGGGTGGTGGAGATACATAGACGACATCTTCCTCATTTGGACTGGAACCATACAACAGTTACATGACTTCCATCGTCACCTTAACAGTGTAGATGACGAATTGCAATTTACCGTTACCTACTCGGATGTTTCTGTCCAATTCTTGGACACTAATGTTTTTGTGTCCAATGGCTCATTAAGCACACAACTGTATATAAAACCTACGGACAGAAACATGATGCTAAGGTACGAAAGTTGCCACCCTCGCAGTATGGTGAAGCACTTGCCATACTCCCAGTTTTTGAGGGCCAAAAGGATAGTCACAGACAGGACCTCCTTAGACAAAACCATCCAAGATATGACTCTAAAATTCAAACAACGGGGGTATCCCAGCAAATTACTTGAGATGCAGAAGGATAGGGTGTCAGCTCTAGATAGAGATTCCCTACTACAGACCAGTGGTAAAAACAAAAAGTCAGATAACAGGGTTACTTTTGTATCCACTTACTCGGAATACAGTAATGATATTAAAAAAAATTTGAAACGACATTGGTCGGTGTTAAGTGGATGCAAAAAAGACGTACCTGAATTTAAGTCTCTACCGTTATGTGCGTACCGGAGATGTAAAAACATCAGAGACCATATAGATATATGAAAAATGGCGGCACTGACTGCAAGTAGAAAAAATGGGTGCACGCTCCAGGGGAATCGACTTCTTACCCCAATTAATATATCCAGAAAAAGGACGGCACTCCGGTCTTGTGAAGGTGAAGTTATTCTTTAATTAACCATACGGTGCAACGTTTCGGCTCCAATACTGAGCCTTTCTCAAGCAAAGGTACAAATCAAGTGACTGCAATTATATAGGTGACTTAATCAAAGTACAAATCATGTGATTACACCCAGAGGGCGTGTTTAAAAATGACAATTACAAAAACATGGGATACATGGAGTGTGAGTGCAAAAAATAAGGCAAATGACATCAATTACATATATCCAGTATTTACATACCATGAAACATCAATCAAGTATATAAATTAGACATTTGCATACTGTATTGAAAAGGGGCGGACCCATCGATCACACACTTAAACAAGTACACAGTCGATGGATGCGTCCAGTGAACGTGAGAACATACCGAGGGAGGAGCTGAGGGACGATCCAGAGGACACATTAAAACGGTAAGGAATCACAACTATGCGATCGCTGGATTACATACAAACACACCACTGTACCGGAGTGGCCTGGCATCAAACAGGGGACAGTATCTACTTAAGCGTAGGGAACTTTGTTGGATCCATAGGCTTAACAGCCTTAGACCTAATGGATTGAACATAGAATTTAACTTTGGGGAGGTGTTGTGAGGAATGGCTTGCCTCCTGTGTCATGCAGACTATGCCAAGGTGTGTTTGTGTACACACAGAGTATGTACTTATTTAAAAACTGTTGGATCAACAGTAATTTCATCTTTCTCTTTTTTTTCACAGATCACCAACATTCATCATATTGAGGGGTGGAGCTCAAGGATGAAGTGGACACATCATTTTATACAGGAGGGTGATACCTCTATATTGTTGTCCTTTGGATTCCTGGCTTCCTAGCTGCTCCAGTCAGTGCCCGTTGCCGCTTCTGCCGACTTCCGTGCTCATGGAGCGTCCCCATCTCCATGGGAACGTCTCCATACTAGACTGTACTGTCGGATTTGAGAATTACGTTGAAATCGCAATTCGATTAATTCAAGTTATAATAATCGAATTGCGATTTTAACTTAACACTGCTATATTCCATATTCGTTAATTCTAGCCTAATATGGAATATAGCATTACTAAGTTGAAATCACCATGCGATTACTTTGAGTTATATTAATCGCATTGCGATTTCAACTTGGACCTGGTTTACTATGGTTGGCTTGGTAGAATTAGCGAATATGATGAATGTATTCGTCATATTCCACACAACAAAGATAACTAAGTATTCTCCATCTTTGCGTTAGCTACCTATTCATCAACTTCGCTAATTCTAGCAATCATATAGGAAAGTTTACTATAGAGACAGCTAAGTTTAATTCGCTATGCGATTATATTACTGCTTTTTTTTATAAATAGAATAAATATAACAATTATTATCAGGTATTATAATTATTCTATTCATTTAAAAAAAAAGCAAAGTAATATAATTGCATAGCGAATTAAACTTAGCTGTCTCTATAGTAAACTTTCCTATATGATTGCTAGAATTAGCGAAGTTGATGAATAGGTAGCTAACGCAAAGATGGAGAATACTTAGTTATCTTTGTTGTGTGGAATATGACGAATACATTCATCATATTCGCTAATTCTACCAAGCCAACCATAGTAAACCAGGTCCAAGTTGAAATCGCAATTCGATTATTACAACTTGAATTAATCGAATTTCGATTTCAGCTTAGCACTGTTATATTCCATATTAGGCTAGAATTAACGAATATGGAATATAGCAGTGCTAAGTTGAAATCGAAATTCGATTATTATAACTTGAATTAATCGCATTGCTATTTCAATAGGAGAGTAGCCTTTAAGTTAAAATCGCAATGCGCGATTATTTAAATCGCATATTAATCGCGATAACTAGAATAATGATGAATATTCGATTTCGACGAATATAAAACGAATATTCTATCGAATATTCGCGAATTTCGTCGAAATCGAATATGGCACCTGCCGCTTATCAGTACTAATAACACACAAAGAATTAAATGTTACCATGTTTTTATTGAACACACCATGTAAACATTCACAGTGCAGGTGGAAAAAGTATGTGAACCCTTGGATTTAATAACTGGTTGAACCTCCTTTGGCAGCAATAACTTCAACCAAATGTTTCCTGTAGTTGCAGATCAGACGTGCACAACGGTCAGGAGTAATTCTTGACCATTCCTCTTTACAGAACTGTTTCAGTTCAGCAATATTCTTGTGATGTCTGGTGTGAATCGCTTTCTTGAGGTCATGCCAATATCTCAATCGGGTTGAGGTCAGGACTCTGACTGGGCCGCTCCAGAAGGCGCATTTTCTTCTGTTTAAGCCATTCTGTTGTTGATTTACTTCTATGCTTTGGGTCGTTGTTCCGTTGCAACACCCATCTTCTGTTGAGCTTCAGCTGGTGGACAGATGGCCTTAGGGTACTTTCACACTTGCGGCAGGACGGATCCGACAGGCTGTTCACCCTGTCGGTTCCGTCCTTCTGCTGTTTCGCCGTGCCGCCGGACCGCCGCTCTGTCCCCATTGACTATAATGGGGACGGGGCGGCGCTCCGGCGCAGTACGGCAGTTCGCGGTCAGAGGCCGTTGGACTAAAAGGTCGGACATGCAGGACTTTTAGTCCGGCGGCCTTTCGCCGTGCACTGCCGTACTGCGCCGAAACGCCACCCCCGTCCCCATTATAGTCAATGGGGACGGAGTGGCGGTCCGGCAGCACGGCGAAACAGCGGAAGGACGGATCCAACAGGGTGAACAGCCTGTCGGATCCGTTCTGCCGCAAGTGTAAAAGTACCCTTAAGTTCTCCTTCCAAATGTCTTGATAAACTTGGGAATTCTTTATTCCTTCGATGATAGCAATCCGTCCAGGCCCTGATACAGCAAAGCAGCCCCAAACCATGATGCCCCCCAGTGGAGTAGCGTGAGTTGAGGTCTGGGGCCAGGCTTCAGTAGTGTGGGCCAAATTCTATTTCTATATCTAATTCGCCAATCCTTAACGCTGCAAAAAAGGCCAAAACAAAACTCGTATGAAAAAGCAACACTTCAAATGAATCCAAACAAACAGAAGGCAAAATTTCATATAAACTCCTCAACAATTCAACAGATTATCAATACCCGAGAAGCTTTTACGATAGCCTTTTAGCATCTGTTTAATAGGAAAATAAGCTAACAGCAGGTTTTTTTGCCAAACAACTTCAGAAAAAACTAGATTCCCGCAACAGTCCTAGCAACTGAAGAAAAATACATTTTTTTTTTAAACAGACTAGGAATAAATAACATACCACAGCCAAGCTCATCAACTTCACTGGACAATGAATTAGAAAATAATATCCAATCCCGCCATGCAGCTGCATAAGCAGCCCATGTTTTTTGCGGAACTCACTGTTTGATAGACTCCAAAATCAATCCCATAACAGATCCCAAAGATGGCGAGCGCTCAGCACTCCCTCCAACTTCCGCTTCTGGTGCTAGCTCCCGAAATTCGACAAACTGGAAACGAGATAGAGAATCCACTAAGATATTACATTTACCTTGAATATATTTAGCTTTAACCCAAATAATAAGTTTCATACAAAACATAAAACGAAATGTCTCAGTAATTTAACTGCTATCTCGCACTTAGACATGTTGACCAAAATCCTTCTATTCTTAAAATAACCTCCCCATAGAACAATTGAGACAAGAACAGGAAAAAATTCTAGAAGAATAATATTACGCGCTATCCCGTTATTAATCCATGAAGCTGGCCAAGCCTCTGCCGACCATTTACCATCCCAATATGCACCGTAACCACAACTCCCTGCTGCGTCTGTAACTACACCCAAGGCTTCAGCTTCCACAAACCCCTCTTGCCAACAACAAGCTCTATTATAATTTTCTAAAAATCCCAACCAGATAGCCATATAATCCTTTAAACTTCGACTTAACCTAATATGCGAACAAGGAGATTTAAGGCCTCTAGTCGCAAAGTATAGATGCTGGGAAAAAACCCTTCCCATTGGAATAATCCTGCATGCGAAATTCAATGAACCTAAAAACTACTGCATCTCTTTCAACGTGCATTTTTTTTCCTTATTAAAGTAATCAACAAAAAAATAATCTTATCTAATGATAAATGAAATTCCATATTTAGGGTATCGATGACTATACCCAGAAATTACAAACAAGTACGGGGGGAAACAGTCTTCTCTTCTGCTACTGGGATACCAAATAATACACAAACTTTCAAAAATGTAAACAATAACTCTGAACATAAACTAGAACTACAATGATCAATAAACAAAAAATCGTCTAAGTAAAGTAATAAACCACCATCTGGAACTAATGACTGTAAAAACCAATGAATGAACGTTGAAAATGCCTCAAAAAGATAAAGAAAATCCCACTGGCATGCATTTATCTAAATAGTAACTCCCATCAAACTGGAAACTTAAAGAGTTAAATCCAGACGGCCTCACTGGCAATAAGCGGAACGCTGACTTCACATCCGCCTTAGCCAACAAAGCCCCATTCCCAAAACGCCTCACCAAAGCCAATGCATCATCAATATTCCACACAGGACTTAGACTTATCCACCTCGTCATTAAGTGAGCTTTTTTCTGGAAATGACAGATGTTGTATAAGTCTAAATTCCCCCGGTTCCTTTTTGGGAACTACTCCCAATGGCGAAATACGGAAATTAACAAAAGGAGCATTAACAAAAGGACCAGCAATTCTACCAAGTTCCAATTCTTTAACTAACTTACTTCTGACTACCTCTTTAAATAAAACAACAGATTTCATATTATCTACCCTGCAGCAACCTTCACCTAAAAATTCAGGTACTATGAAACCAAAATGAAAACCATAAAAAATTAATTTAGCCATCATTTGATCGGGGTACTGACTTAACCATGGGAGCATTTCTAAAAACTTTACTGGCGTCCAAGCTTTTAGAAACTTGTTCTTTGGTAGTAGGCTGCTGCTGGTTAGATTGGGAGTTCCTTTTAAAACACCTCAGCATAGGATGAGTGCCACCGCAAAAGGAACATTCGTGTTTGTAGTGGCAGTTAGATAACCACTTGCAAGTCACTTCATTGAAAGCAAAGCATACCCCTTTTCTCATACCAGGCTGAGGAGCATTATAAGGTTTAGATGGAAACGATTTCTGTGGCAACATTAAATTCACCCAGAGACCTATATATTTGAGATCACCATTTAAGTGATGGGTGTAACGCCAGTTTCTGACGAAACACCTCATCATATTGATGCCATGCCATGCCACTAAAATTGCGATAGGCTTCAAGGATAATATCCAAGTATTGGAAAAGACCACTATACAATGTTCAGGATGCTTTTCACCAAGAAACGCAGAATAGATACAGAAAGCATTAATCAAAATGGATTCAGAAATTATTAATCCAAATGACAGACGCTGTGTGGGGCACCTGCCTGCTAGCAACCTCTTCCAGCAGCTTGACCAGCCCAGACAACAGCGTGGACCCAGACACTGACGATACATGGAAACTCTCACCATCGATATGTCCCTCCTGGACCATTCCAGAGGCTGGCTTCATCCTTCCATAGGGGCTTGGAGCTGGCTCAACCTCGTGTAGGGGGAGCCCCTTAACAAGCTGCCCCAAAACCCCTTGACTGTTTGAAAGTCCTGCGCCGCTCCTTCCTCGTCTGGCACTTGAAGCAGGAGGATCGCATCGCTCTGTAGCTCCGCCCTGAAGCCATTGCTCATCTGTGACGTCCTCTCCCTGCGCTCCGGAAGGCTGGCCACTCTGTACCCTGGAATCCTCCCTCCTGGAGGACCGATGTCGCGTCTTTCTGCCTCCACTTGCCGGCGACGCGCTCACCAACCTGCTGCACTGGCCTCCCGCCTCAGGAGGAGGAGTATAGGCGCTCCTCGACTTCCGAGCTCTTTTGCAAGGAAGCGCCAACAGCTCCTCCTCCCCCTGCTAACAGGCAGCCGCATCTTCTGATGTCACGTCCGGCGCTGTTGGGCTCGCTTCCTTCGGCTCTTCTCCTCCCAGCCGCGATTGATCCAGGCAGCTCCTGAGCCATTCTTCCCTGCCGGTGGATTCCGCTCTCAGGATCAGCTGCCGCAGTAAATCTTCCATGGCGCAGGTCAGCTGCAGGTCCAGCGCAGATCAAGGTGCTTTTCAAAGTGGCCCCTCAGCACAGCCAACTGCCGCATTATAAAGGTGTCAGTTTCCCGCTGCCACATGCCACTACAAATCAAGATTCTGGATTTCTCCCCCAGCAACCGATGGCAGCCAATCAGGAGGGGCTGGACACTTCACCTAGGACCGCTTCAATCCAGATCCGACCGGTCTTCTTTGCTCAGGTAAAATTCCTCCTGAGGTAGATTTTACCTGATAAAATACAAAAGGGAGAGGGGGAGAAGAGAGACACAAATACCCCCAAAAATATATCTAAACCCTATAGGTACATGTGCCCCCATGTACTGCGGGCCACAGAGGAACTTTCCTTCAGTTCCAAGACGTGGTTTTCAAGGCCCTAATTTTTCAAACCCAGGCCGGGGAGGGTCCTAGTGCTTCTGAAAGTCATGGTGCCCGTGTTGTACCAGGGCAACATTTTCCAGGTCAAGTCCCCCAGATAGCAAGGAAGGGAAGGACCCAAAAAAGATGCAGGGTGTGTTCCAAAAGGGAAAAAGGAAAGACACCATTTACCACTGCGAAACCTGCCCTGAAAAACCTGACCTGTGCATGCAGGAGTGTTTCAGAATCTACCACTCATTAATGGAGTATTGATTTAATTTCATTGTCAGAAATAAGGACCGCCTTATTCCTAATTATTATAATGTTTGCTGTGATAATATATGTTTTATGGTTATGTGTTGTGGTGTAATGTGTTCTGGTGTGATTCACATATATATACAGTGTGTATTTGTGTTGCCAGGCCAGCAGCTATTTATGAATTAGTTAAAGGCTGCATAGAGTGCCGAGCTGTCTGCCTCGTATCTGGGAAACAGCAAACTGCCCCCCGGGGGGTAGTTAGCACAGAGATGCCGACCTGCTGTATTGAGAATAATCATTTTCTGTGCTTAGAAAGCTAATACACAATTACTGGTTTCTGCACAGACATAATATTAAATAAATAGTATATTACTGAGATGAGGGGAAAAAAGTTGCACTATTTTTATTTCCAATGTTTAGTGATCTCCAATCAATAATGTGTTCACTATGTTGCACAGGTTATTATGATTAATGATATACCATGCAAGTAAGCATGTTACCGAAACGCATTTATTGTAATGCTTTTTGCTCCAGTATTTTTTAGTAACATAAAACATGTAACTTTTAAAAAGAAAAAAGCTAGGAAATAAAAGTAAAATTTTCCTACCAAAACTTTTAATAAATAAAAATATATTTCAGAATGTACTGGGAATCGAATCTCAGACCATCTGTACAGGAAGCAAGAGCCTTAGGCACTACTCTATAGGAGATCTCTGGATTTTAGTATCGGGATTTTCAGCTACTAAACATCATTACTAATTTTTTTATATTTCTTTTATGGTAAGAGTTACACATTTCAACAAAGTAATTGTTAGTAAAGACAAATATTGGATCAAAAAAACATTATAATAAATGTGTTTTTTAACATAATTACTATAAATATCACAAACCGTATTTGGCAAAACTGTTATCATATTAACAATATAGTGAACACATTGTTTATGGTGATTGGTAGAGATGAGAGAAGCTTTAAAAAATTAGGTTCGGCAGCTTCGCTTAAGTTCGACAGGAACTTCGATTCGTTCCGAAATAATTTGTCAAGAATCGTGATAAATCAGATATTCCCAGGCCACTCTGCCTAATCATATTCTTCCCACTTGGTGGCCCAATCTCAGTGTGAAGGCTTGGAGGTTAAACTGCAGGGAGATTGCAGGCAGAGAGTAGGAGACTGCTGAACTAGAGACTCTGTTACAATTTATTGCTGTATACATAACTGTGCAGTGCACCAATATTCAAGAAGTGGCCCCGTGACAGAGTGGGGGGGGGGGTGGTGGCAGTAACAGTGACAATAGTGGCCCCATGACAGAGTGGGACACAGCATAAGATGGTGGCAGAGTATCAGAACCCGACAACAGCAGTGTGATAGCAAGGACCAGTGAAATGTATATACTTACTGTCACAGGACGCCGGCGACACGATCTTCCTGCGCTGCGCCGTCGGCGTTTTGCCTCTCTCCCTGAACGACGATGCATGCGGCGTCCCCGTCTCCCAAGTAACAGGGGGCGGAGCGGACCCGACCGCGCTCCTGCTGTCGCTCTCCTGTGCGGTCGGCGTTCTCCGTTCCCCTGGCAACAGTATCAGGCTGAGCACCGAGCTGGACACTCAGTGCTCGGCTTCTATGTCTGAGCGGGTCATGTGACGACTTTCAGTATTTATACAGGCAGCCTGCTGGCCACAGGTTGCCTGTGATTTTGGTCCTGTGCCTAACTGCTACTACTCAGTGCTTCTGCTATTCTGGATTTTGACCCTTGGCTTTTGTTCCTGACCCGACCTCGCCTGCCTTTGTGTACTGACGTGACCTCCAGGTTTGACCCTCGGCTGGTACTCTGACCCGTCCTTGCTATTCCTTGTGTACTTACGTGACATCCTGGTTTGACCCTAGGCGTGTTGGTTACCGTCCTTGTTACCCCTGTTTGCCTACGTTAGTGTTTATCTCTGGCATTTCAGTATTGCTCCTGACACTTTACGTGACTTCGGATCCATTTGCAGGGTTCCCTCCTACTGCCTCTGCCTGGCTATATTCTGTCTCTGTCCGCTCCCCCTCTCTACACTTATAGAGATTAGGGACCTGCGTGATCCATCACCTTTTATGAACCCGTGCACTGCTAGTGTGTTCCTCATAGGTAGTCTCCTGAGTAGCAGACGGTGTACCCCTACAATGTTTGGCTCTAGATCTCCCACTGATTCCACCCCGTTGCCTCACAGGCATGCTTCCACCCTGCTGGCTCATGGCCATGCTGCCACCCTTGCCCCCTAATGATGACTATGCCCCCGCTTCACATGACTACAAAGTGCAATCGGCTACATCAACATCTACATATGTTTGCTTGTAGCCCTCACCTGTCTCTTGCGCACGTCCCTGACCTCTTGCCACATGAGTCAAGAGCGAGTCAACCATTTCAGTACAGCTGGATTGTTGGTCAAAACACAACCACTGGATGACAGTGGCAGCTCTGGTCTGTTGCCGCAGCTCCTACTACCGACCTTCTGCTGCTACTTGTGCAGCCAGCCAGTAGCGCAGGGGCAACACGTGAGGTGCACGGTGGACCAATGAGGGGCCAAATTTATAACACACAGTTCATCAGTTTACTCACGGTTAGCAGAAAGCCTCCCTGGGCTGGCAGCACAGTGTTAAGGTGGACAGCACGAAATCCTCCGGGGTACGCTCTGTGGTAGGGAAGCATCAGCCAAGATGGTGGTTGAGGTGCCCTTGATGTTAGGGGTGCTTAGGGTGCTTGTGGCGGCTGAGTCCCTTGATGGTTTTTGTCGTGACGCCAGTACCGTTAATGGTGGTACAACTGTCACAACCAGACAGCTGAGAAGCTCTGACAGAAGCCTTTCAGAACCTCCTCCTTGAGTTCTCTTTGTTGTGGTATTCAGTTTCTCATCTCGTTAGCCTCTCTCAGCTGTCATGAAGTTGGACTAATTGCATCCCTTTAAATTCTGCCCCATAATGCATTACTGGGCGGCTTATACTTCTTCCTGGAGTGTGTGTGCATGCTCATCCTGTTTTCCTGTCTGCTACAAAGTTAAGTGCTGTACATTTATCTGTTATTTTCTGTTTGCTGGATCCCAGGTGACCCGGACTCCCTCCGTGTCTGGTGTAGGGAGCCGGTGGTCGTGTCCCCTCACTATTGTAGGGTGTTCAGGGGTAATATAGTCGAGGTACGTGGCTATGCAACCATCCACCTCTGGGATCTTTGCATAGGCTGAGCAGCTAGGGAAAGTGCTAGGTCTTGTGCAGGGGTCTCCCCTTGGTTCCTTAGCTTTGGATCCAGTGAGTCATATATGCATGTTGCTTTGTCTTGTTTCCTGTACACCGTCCGTAACAACAACCATTAGTAGTAATAATGAGGTAGACAGTGGTAAGATGCAACTCACAACTTTTACTGATGTTGACTTGGTTGCAGCATTACAAAATACAGTCTCTTGTTGGTATGAGAGTTAATCTGCAAGTCCACTGTTCCTAGGCTTTCTTAGGCTTGATTTGAGCTGTGGTTAAGGAGTACCTTGTTTCTGTTGATGTGCTCAGTCCTTGTCCTTTCCCTACAAGCTGAACATTGGGACACGTAACTCATCTGTTTCCCAGAGTTATGGTGTGGCTGCCAGAATCCATAAGTCCTCCACCATGCGCAAAGGTGTCTGTAGCCCTAAATAATGACTTTTATCACTGATGAATCCTTAGGAAGCTTGTTTCTATTCCAGGAAGGCAAACTCTCTCCTACTGGTCAGGGATACAAGTATATAGTCCGGCCACAGAAGGTAAACGCTCTTCTGCGCCTCACATCTTGGTACTACCTCATAGCGAAGTTGGCTCCACTCACTAATCTGTGTTGTGGAGTCTTCACTCTGCATTCTCTTGTCACAACCAGACAGCTGAGAAGCTCTGACAGAGGCCTTTCAGAACCTCCTCCTTGAATTTCTGTGTTGTGGTATTCAGCTCCTCCTCTCGTCAGCCTCTCTCAGCTGTCATGTGTTAATTGCTTCCCTTTAAATTCTTCTCCAGAAGTCTTTTCTGAGCGGCTTATATTACTTCCTGGAGTGTGTGTGCACGCCGATCTGTCCTCCTGTTTGCTTCAAAGCTAAGTGTACCTTTATCTGTTAATATCTGTTTGTTGGATCCCAGGTGACCCTGACTCCCTCCGTATCTTGTGTAGGGAGCCGGTGGTCGTGTCCCCTCACTATTGTAGGGTGCTCAGGGCTTTATAGTCAAGGTTTGTGGATATGCAAACCTCCACCATTTGGATCTTTGCATAGGCTGAGCAGCCAGGGAAAGTGCCAGGTCTTCTGCAGGGGTCTCCCTTGGTTCCTTAGTTTTTGGATCCAGCGAGTCGTTTATACATGTTGCTTTGCCTTATTTCCTGTACACCTTCCATGACATTATAAGCCGCCCTAAACCGTCTCAAGCATGGATCCGGTTTCACTTTTGGCTGAACGCCTTCCAGGGTCTTTCATTGGAGGTAGCTGATCCTCCGCAGGACTTTTTCTCAGCTTCAAGTGACCGGTTCAGCTTGCGTTCATGGAGCTTTGCTCTGAGCCTAAGATCTCGCTCCCGGATACGTTCTCCGGGGGTAGTGAGAATTTTGTGCGTTTTAGAGAGGCTTGCAAACTCCATTTTCGCCTTCTTCCCCATTCTTCTGGTGATGAGGAACGGAGGGTGGGGATCATTATATCGCTGCTCAGGGGTAACGCTCAGTCCTGGGCCTTTTCGCTGCCGGAGGGGGCACGGCCCCTCCGTTCAGTGGATGAATTCTTTTTAGCCCTGGGTCAGATATATGATGATCCGGATCGTATTGCTCTGGCGGAGTTTAGACTTACGTCTCCTATGCCAGGGTAAACAATCCGCAGAAATATACTGCTCAGAATTTCGGAGATTGGGCAGCTGATACTGGTTGGAATGATGCTGCACTCCGAAGTCAATTTTGCCATGGTCTTTCAGAGGGATTGAAAGATGCATTTGCCTTTCATGAAAGGCCTATTTCTTTGGACTCTGCTATGTCTCAGGCCGTTCGTATTGACAGGCGTCTTAGAGAGAGAGGAGAGATCTCTCTTCCTGTCATACTCGGTCCCAGGACTGTGCAGCGGTCCCATTCTCTGCGCAGGGGTCTCAGTCGCTGTCAGCCCCTTCTGAGCAGGAGCCCATGCAGCTGGGGTTGATTGCTTCTGACAATAGAAGATTCAGCCCGCATGAGAGGGTTTGTTTTTGTTGTGGAGGTATTAATCATTTGGCAAATATTTGTCCCTCTAGGAGATTCAGGCAGTTCTCTGGGTATAATAAAGAAACAAAGAGGAAAAAATCTTTGAAAAATGTTCCGTCTGTTACTATTGGCAGGATTGAGGCGGAGATTGAAGGTTTTCCGTTTGCTTGTAGTTCCCGTTTTGTCCTGCCGGCTAGGGTGGCGCTAGAGAGCAAGAACATTTTTTGTGAGATTTTTGTGGATAGTGGAGCAGCGGTCAATCTCATTGATAATCACTTTGCGATAACTCATGGTTTCCAGGTGTGCGCTTTGAGAAAGGATATTCC
The DNA here is from genome assembly GCF_014858855.1 of Bufo gargarizans. Classification (NCBI taxonomy): domain Eukaryota; kingdom Metazoa; phylum Chordata; class Amphibia; order Anura; family Bufonidae; genus Bufo; species Bufo gargarizans. The sequence goes on along the minus strand of NW_025334069.1, from coordinate 1,342,099 downwards.
TGTGTTTTCTATCGATTCTGCTCCACTTTCTCAGAAGTCATTAAAGGGCATAGTTCACAATATCCGTTTAATTGTGAGTGATGCTCATGTTGAGGATGTGTCATGTTTCGTCCTTAGCGGTTTGCCGACTCCTCTAGTGTTGGGGCTACCCTGGCTCACTAAACATAACCCCACCATTGATTGGCAAGCGAGGCAAATAAATGGTTGGAGTGACTTTTGCAGAGAGAATTGCCTCACGACATCTGTTTCTGAGGTTGCTACTAAGACTGTACCATCTTTTCTCTCTGAATTTTCGGATGTCTTCTCTGAGAGTGGAGTTCAGGATTTGCCCCCGCACAGGGAGTACGATTGCCCTATTAATCTCATCCCAGACGCCAAGCTGCCTAAATCTCGTTTATACAATCTTTCCCAACCTGAGAGGATCGCTATGCGTACTTATATCTCTGAGAGTCTGAGAAAGGGACACATACGACCCTCAAAGTCACCTGTTGCCGCTGGTTTTTTCTTTGTTAAGAAAAAAGATGGTTCTTTAAGACCTTGTCTGGATTTCAGGGAGCTGAACAATATCACAATTCGTGACCCTTATCCGCTTCCTCTGATCCCGGACCTATTTAACCAGGTTGTTGGGGCTAAAGTCTTTTCCAAATTAGATTTAAGAGGGGCATACAACCTGGTCAGGGTCAGAGAAGGGGACGAATGGAAGACGGCCTTCAATACCCCTGAGGGCCATTTTGAGAATTTGGTTATGCCTTTTGGGTTGATGAATGCCCCAGCCGTTTTTCAGCATTTCGTGAACAGCATTTTTTATCATTTGATGGGAAAATTTGTATTGGTGTATTTGGATGACATTTTGATTTTTTCTCCCGATTTCAAAACTCATAAGGAACATTTACGTCAGGTCTTGCTCATCCTGCGGGAGAATAAACTATATGCGAAACTGGAAAAATGTGTGTTTGCGGTTCCAGAAATTCAATTTCTGGGGTTTCTTCTCTCCGCTTCTGGTTTTTCGCATGGACCCCGAGAAGGTCCGCGCTGTGCTTGAGTGGGAGCTTCCTGAGAATCAAAAGGCGCTGATGCGTTTTTTGGGCTTTGCCAATTATTACAGGAAGTTCATTTTGAATTATTCTTCTATTGTTAAACCACTCACTGATATGACCAGAAAGGGGGTAGATTTTTCTTCTTGGTCAGTAGAGGCGCGTAAGGCCTTTTCTGATATCAAGGAGAGTTTTGCTTCCGCTCCCATCTTGGTGCAACCTGATGTTTCATTACCCTTCATAGTTGAGGTTGATGCTTCTGAGGTGGGTGTGGGGGCGGTCTTGTCTCAGGGTTCCTCTCCTGCCAATTGGCGACCGTGTGCCTTTTTCTCAAGAAAACTCTCCTCCGCAGAGAGAAATTACGATGTGGGAGATAGGGAATTGTTGGCCATCAAGTTGGCTTTTGAGGAATGGCGCCATTGGCTAGAGGGGGCCAGACACCCTATTACCGTATTTACTGACCATAAAAATCTGGCCTACTTGGAGTCAGCCAAGCGTCTGAACCCGAGACAGGCCAGATGGTCGTTGTTCTTTTCTAGGTTTAATTTTGTTGTCACGTTCCGCCCTGGAGTTAAGAATGTGAAGGCAGATGCCCTGTCACGTTGTTTTCCGGGAGGCGGGAATTTTGAAGACCCGGGTCCCATTTTGGCTGAAGGTGTGGTGGTCTCTGCTCTTTTTCCTGAATTGGAGGCAGAGGTACAGGCAGCCCAGTCAGAGGCTCCTGATCTTTGTCCTCCTGGGAGGTTGTTTGTGCCTCTCGCTTTAAGACACAAGATTTTTAAAGAACACCACGATACGGTCCTTGCTGGGCACCCGGGGGTAAGAGCCACACTGGATCTCATCGCTCGGAGATTCTGGTGGCCTGCGCTTCGTAAGTCGGTTGAGGGTTTTGTGGCAGCCTGCGAGACTTGCGCTCGTGCCAAGGTCCCTCATTCACGGCCATCAGGTCCTCTCCTTCCCTTACCCATTCCTTCCCGTCCTTGGACACATCTGTCCATGGACTTTATCACGGACCTGCCTCGTTCCTCGGGGAAGACTGTGATTCTGGTGGTGGTGGACCGTTTTAGCAAAATGGTGCATTTCACCCCTTTTCCTGGTTTGCCCAATGCTAAGACGCTGGCGCAGGCATTTGTTGATCACATTGTCAAGTTGCACGGTATTCCTTCAGACATAGTCTCTGATAGGGGCACGCAGTTTGTTTCCAGATTCTGGAAGGCTTTCTGTTCTCGCTTGGGGGTTCGGTTGTCATTCTCTTCTGCTTTCCACCCGCAGTCGAATGGCCAGACAGAGCGCGTCAATCAGAATCTGGAGACATATCTGCGTTGTTTTGTGGCGGAGAATCAAGAGGATTGGTGTTCTTTTTTGTCCCTTGCTGAGTTTGCTTTAAATAACCGTCGTCAGGAGTCCTCTGATAAGTCACCATTTTTTGGTGCATATGGGTTTCATCCACAGTTTGGGACTTTCTCGGGAGAGGGGTCTTCTGGTTTACCTGATGAGGACAGATTCTCCTCGTCTTTGTCATCTATTTGGCAAAAGATTCAAGATAATCTAAAGAGCATGAGTGAGAGATATAAGCGTGTGGCTGATAAGAGACGTGTGCTTGGTCCGGACCTGAATGTTGGTGATCTGGTGTGGTTGTCTACCAAGAATATCAAATTGAAGGTTCCCTCCTGGAAGTTGGGTCCTAGATTTATTGGGCCTTACAAAATCCTGTCTGTCATCAATCCTGTTGCATACCGTCTTGATCTTCCTCAGACTTGGAAGATCCATAATGTTTTTCATAAGTCCTTATTGAAACCTTATGTTCAACCCATTGTACCCTCGCCTTTGCCTCCTCCTCCGATTATGGTTGATGGGAATCTTGAATTTCAGGTCTCTAGGATTGTGGATTCTCGTCTTGTCCGCGGTTCTCTTCAGTACCTTGTTCAGTGGGAGGGGTATGGTCCTGAGGAGAGGATGTGGGTCCCAGTGACGGACATTAAGGCCTCTCGTCTCATCAGGGCATTCCATAGGTCCCATCCTGAGAAGGTGGGCTCTGAGTGTCCGGAGTCCACTCGTAGAGGGAGGGGTACTGTCACAACCAGACAGCTGAGAAGCTCTGACAGAGGCTTTTCAGAACCTCCTCCTTGAATTTCTGTGTTGTGGTATTCAGCTCCTCCTCTCGTCAGCCTCTCTCAGCTGTCATGTCTTAATTGCTTCCCTTTAAATGCCTCCCCAGAATGCTTTTCTGGGCGGCTTATATTTCTTCCTGGAGTGTGTGTGCACGCTGATCTGTCCTCCTGTTTGCTTCAAAGCTAAGTGTACTTTTATATGTTTATATCTGTTTGCTGGATCCCAGATGACCCTGACTCCCTCCGTGTCTTGTGTAGGGAGCCGGTGGTCGTGTCCCCTCACTATAGTAGGGTGCTCAGGGCTTTATAGTCAAGGTTCGTGGATATGCAAACCTCCACCATTAGGATCTTTGCATAGGCTGAGCAGCCAGGGAAAGTGCCAGGTCTTCTGCAGGGGTCTCCCTTGGTTCCTTAGTTTTTGGATCCAGCGAGTCGTTTATACATGTTGCTTTGCCTTGTTACCTGTACACATTCCGTGACAATATGTGACTCCATTTTGTCTGTTTTAACAATGCGTATTGTGATAGCATCTTTTTCATGCACTGTTTCAAGTCCCCCCACTGGGACTTAGGAATCTTTCTCTTTCCTTTGACCATTTCCTGAAATTCCTAAATTCCTAATGAAAACCGTCACGCCTTATAAGGTCATTCCAGTTTAATGCATACTAGCCTATATGTGTTCACACATGATTGGTTAATGATGTTACTATGTAAATTATACTCTCTGCCCTTTTAAAAGGCTGAACTGAAGGGCAATAAAATTAGAGTGAATTTGTACAGACCCGTGTTTTGTTGTATCTGATAAGTTCATTCTCCTGGTGCCAGAAAAGACTTAATCCAAGCTGACCACCGAAAATCTGGTATCTGGGATACCATAAGCAAAGGGTCCAAATTTCCTTACAGCTTTGGGGGCTCGTGTCCGGGATCAAGAGGGTCATCCTCGGGTCCGGTGAGAAAGACATTGATTTTGTCCTCCGTCTGATCCGAGATCACAGGCCACGTCTTGACCCAAGTAAGTTGAACCATCTACTTAAGACTTCAGTAGGTCGCTGTGTCAGGGACACAGACAAGGCTCAGGGAGCCTAAGGTGATTATAAGGGACTCCGGGAGTCTACATAACCGCAGATAGATAAAGTGCACTTAAAACATTTACTGTTCAGGGAACAGAAGGTTACAAGCTTGGATTAACTCAGATATATATATATATATATATATGTATATATATATATATATATATATATATACATACATAGTATAAGTATCTTAGAAGTGATAAGATTATCTGTTTGTGTGAGATACTGACCGGGTGGTAAGTGTACGGTCACATCCCACTGTTATTGTCACATTGATGTATTTTTGGGTTAACCACTGTTAATGTGTAAAATTGTATTGTGCTATGGAGGATTGTTATATGCCCCACTTCTTCGGCTAGGAGCAATCCGTTGACCCAGAGAATGTGAACGCAAGTGGCGGTCCAAAACAGCAATAGTCGATAGGGGTCCGGAGAGTATAGAGAGACATTAAGATACAAATCTGCTGATCAGTTGACAGGATTTTGTCTGAACCTTCACAGTTCAGTACAGCCAGTCCTGACAGTGGTTGTCTCGCTTATTCTTTGAACCAAGAATATCAACATGGGAGGACAAGGGTCAAAAACAGATTACCCCAAACCTGAGACGGGAGAAACATTTAAAGTTTATGTTGCGCGGTGTAGTCCCACAAATTACTTCCTAGTTAACCCATGGGTAGACAATTTGGCAGGATGTGATATTAATGGAGAATTGAAGTTAAAATGTGAAAAAGAATGTGAAACAGAGAAAGTGTGGCCCAGGACAGCAGGTCGTCTGGCTGGCAACAGGGATGAAAATCTGTAAGAATCTGTGAAGTTAGAGCTTACAGACTGTGGACATCAGAACTCCTGTGATGTTGAGGGGGGGTTCTAATGAGTGAGAAAACAGAGCAGTGTCAGGAAGTTAATTGATGGCACTAGCAAAAAATAAAGTGCCCCATTGTCTGCAATCAGAAAGGCGCTTGTGTTAAATGTTCAGAAATGAACTGGTTAGGTTTTGTTACCCTAATGATATGTGTGTATTTAAATAGGGAAATAGGGAAGACTCATAGCCTTGTCAGTTAATGGATAAGTATTGTACCTAGTGTGAGAAAACACAGTATTGTCTGGTGCAGTATCTGTAAAAGTTTGAGGAATATTTAAGACGGTTGAACGTCCTGTGATGGACTGATTCACTTCCCCTGCCTTAACAGTGAAACATTCCTAAGATAAGAGAAGAGCAGGCAAAGGAAAAGGGGGGAGGGAATCATGCAGAGTAAGTGATGTTATATGTGTAATAATCAAGCTTTTAACAAAAATTATTATATATATATATACACAACACTAACTAAGACCACCTGGCATATAAGATGATTTAGGTTTAACAAAATGACTGTATGATTATAACATGTATATTGTCTTCTTATAAGATTTGATTAATCACAGAGTGAAGACCAGAAGACATTGGAAAACACAGCACAACAGCGACATAGACCATCAGCAATTCTGGGTGTGGTGTGGCTGTTTCCAGGAAAGCTGTGCTTGTCTGTGCTGCAAGTTTTGGAATGAAACAAAGAAAACTATGTGGCTGGGTTGGAAGACATAAATGATTCAGTGGAATGTGAATGGGTGTGGCTTTGAGTTATAGTTGAGTCGAAAATGTGTGAAGACTGATGGATGTTTTTAGCAGAGCTGTGTATGCAATTCACATTTTATGTATAAGGGCGTGGTTATGAGCGGTTTGTGAAAATGAGTATATGAAAATGTGAGTATGTACGGATTACGATATTTGTTCTCATATAGTTAAGGCTGTTATCAGCCTGCAATTATGGGAGGGGCGTCTGGCTACTTATTCCCCCAGCTATCGCTTAGCCAGGCGCCCGAGCCTCACGCATTACTTGGGGTATCGCGCTCCTTCCTCTTCCGACTCGAATCTTGCTTCCGGTATCCTGCGCACACGCGCCGCCGAGGTCCGGATTCCAGCACGCCAGCCTACCAGGTAATCGGGGCTCAGCTGTGCCTCACGCCCGACCTGGTCTCTAGCCCCTTGGTAATGCAAGGTCAGATGCCGCTCTCCCCCAGCATGATCCGCTCACACAAGTACAGGCGGCAGGGTTCGGGGAGCGGCATCCTAGTTAAGTGATCTGCCGGTCACATGTCGGCTCAGAATGGGTGACCACAAATAAAGATTTCATGTATTATAAATAGGCAGGATACTCTATTTTACTATATACTGCATCTCATTTGGAACCTAGTCATATTTCAAGGGCTTTCTTGGTGCACAGGAGGTAATGACAAATTCTGTTTTTGTGATGCAGGTAGTGCTCCAGTTTTTCAGGGGGGCGCAGTTCTTTGGTGCCCTCTGCCAGCTTGCTTGGGGCTTTGTACGTTTAATTCAAGTGCATCTGCCTAGGGTTCCCTCTGCGGGCTCTTCTTTCTCTCTCTGCCAGCACGTATACTCATAACCAGCACACATCAGACTTCCTGCAGGCTACAGCACCCGTCCCTAATGTATGTGCCTGTTTAAACACAGAGCAACGATACATAGGCCGATAAAAAAAAAAAATAGAAAAAGGGCATCCTTTAGAATAAGGGACTTTTTCCGCTTGCACGTCAGCAGTTTGCCTGCCTATTCCTCTGCCATAGCATCATAAATATCAAAATTTGCTGTTTACATGAAGTTGGTGATTTCACTATGCTACTTTAAAACAGTGGTTTTGTGTTCTGTCTCACTCCGCTTCTGTCTTCTGGTCTTCCCGTATTATCAGGGTCCCCTGGACCACACAGGGTCTCCGTGTCTCCTGCATCGCCCAGGTTGTCAATGTTCCTGGATCGCCCAGGTTGTCAATGCTCCTGGATCGGCCAGGTTGTCAATGTTCCTGGATCGCCCAGGTTGTCAGTGTTCCTGGTTTGCCCAGAGGTGTCAATGTTCCTGGATCGCCCAGGTTGTCAATGTTCCTGGATCGCCCAGGTTGTCAGTGTTCCTGGATCGCCCAGGTTGTCAGTGTTCCTGGATCGCCCAGGTTGTCAGTGTTCCTGGATCGCCCAGGTTATCAGTGTTCCTGGATCGCCCAGGTTGTCAGTGTTCCTGGATCGCCCAGGTTGTCAGTGTTCCTGGATCGCCCAGGTTGTCAGTGTTCCTGGATCGCCCAGGTTGTCAGTGTTCCTGGATCGCCCAGGTTGTCAGTGTTCCTGGATCGCCCAGGTTGTCAGTGTTCCTGAATCGCCCAGGTTGTCAGTATTCCTGGATCGCCCAGGTTGTCAGTGTTCCTGGATCGCCCAGGTTGTCAACGTTCCTGCATCGCCCAGGGTGTCAATGATCCTGGATCACCCAGGGTGTCTGTCTTTGTTTATCCTGGGTTATTACATCTGTTCTGATGTCGTTTTATTCCTTTCTTTAGATTGGGCAGTAGTTATTTTTTCTTCCTCCCCTTCGTTTCGTCTAGGAATTCCGAGGCGCTCCCAGGTAAGTCGGTTTAGAAATGGTTACTGGGGCGGGGTCAACCATCAGTTCCGATACTCAGGTTAGTTCTTTCTCATTAGTTCCAACATAAACGATTGAGGTTTTGGAGCCGTGCTTCCAAATCCGTTCCTATCCCGTCAGGTAGGTTCATCCGTTGGTCACTTTCACACGCCTTCAGTCTCTCACATTCCCCCGGCCGCTCTCTCCGCATTCGTCTGTGCCTCTTTTTCCGTTTTTATAGGTAGCCATAATTCATCTTTCTTTCTCAGGTCAAACATGTTTCACATGTCCGAAATGGATGATAACATCTCTCTGCCTGGAACTTCCATCTCGGGGCTCAACAGCAGCTCATCCTTAAGAAATTGGACAGTGCCAAAGTTGATTGCCGAGCTCAATCGCAGGGGGATTCGGCATCCCGCGTCTGCCCGCAAGGCCGAGTTATATCGTCTCCTAATGTCCACTCCGGGTCCGACAGCTGAGCAGTCCAATATCGACTCCATCCAGCTGGCGCTAGCTCAGATCCTAGTCTTCCATCGTCGGACTCACTAGCTCGGTCACGGACATTCAGTCTAGGGTAGCGGTCTTGGAAACCAGGCCAGCTGCCTCGCCGCAATATCCGGGTTCGGCAGTCATTCCTGCCAATCCTCAGGATGTTGCAGGTAGGCCTTCTGCCTCCCCTCAAATTGCTCCTTCCCATTTTGTTCCAGAGCATATCAAGAAGAATATCATGGCAGGCAAGGACGTAAATTTGGCGTCCATTCTTATTGCCTCCCAGGATATTTCCGAGAACCGAGTCATTAACTGCGGAGAGGTTTCTGTGGTTTTGAAGGCCAAGGATGCTCGGCTAAATAGAAAGTTATCTGTTTCCGAGTTCGTTCTGGTCTTCAGCCTCTACAGGGATGTGGTGTGCTCCGCTCAGCCTAATCGCTGGGAAGAGTTGGACACCTATTTGTACCGGATTACGGATTTGGGGCACAAGTACGGCGGCTCGGCATTTTACGACTACCATCGTTCGTTTTCTGCCAAAGCCGCCGCTGCCTTGAACCAATTTCAGTTCGTATCAAACTGGGCAGACTTGGACATGGAGTTGTTCTGCCGACACTTTGCGGGTCTGAAGGCTCCTCTGTGTGCCATCTGCCAGTCCATTTTCCATTCCACTGAATGGTGCCCTAATCCGGTGCAAGATCCACAGTCAGTGCCCACGCCAGGTCTTTCCGGGTCCTCTAGGTCTTCATCTTCTCTAGATAAGCTGGACAGGCCAATTGTGTACCTCAGTAGTAGCCAGGTGTGTAATAATTTTAATGCCAAGAGCGCACATCCAACAAGAAGGCGACGAAGGGACGGTCGGGGTGGCCCCGCAGAAGTTCAGCCAGTAACTCCAAATTAAGGTCGGCTAGTCAGGAGTCCCTGGCTGTCTTCCTGGGACAGGAAGGACGGGGGTGGGCCCGAAAACAAAGAGAGCAAATGTGAAGTGCTCGGCACGCATTGAAGGCACGCATTCAATGCGTGCCGAGCACTTCACATTTGCTCTCTTTGTTTTCGGGCCCACCCCCGTCCTTCCTGTCCCAGGAAGACAGCCAGGGACTCCTGACTAGCCGACCTCAATTTGGAGTTACTGGCTGAACTTCTGTGGGGCCACCCCGACCGTCCCTTCGTCGCCTTCTTGTTGGATGGGTGCAGAGAGGGGTTCCACACTGGTCTTGTCACGCTCCCCCAGGGCTGCTGACTGGGCCCCAATCTGCTATCCGCTTCCAGTGACCCTGAGGCGGTGACCACCCTCATTCAGGCGGAAGTCGACAAGGGGTTCATCATTGGTCCCTTTCTAGAGATTCCATTCCAGTCATGGCGTATCCAATAAAAAGCGACTCATCTATGACCTCTCCGCGCCTCATATGTCCTCCATCCCCAGCCTCAACTCGCTCATGCCCTCTGAGGAATATTCTATGCAATATTCTTCAGTTGATGAGGTCATTCAGTATATTCTACAAGCAGGTGTCGGGGCTTGGCTGGCCAAGGTAGATATCGCTGATGCCTTCAAGTTGCTTCCAATCCATCCGCAGCTTTGGAAGTACTATGGCATCAAGTGGGCAGATAAATACTACTTTGCCAACCGGCTCACTTTTGGGTCTAAGAGCAGCCCTTGGCTTTTTGAACAACTTGCCAAAGCCCTGCATTGTATTCTCATCCATCACGACGGGTTATCCATGGTCGTCCACTACTTGGACGACTTTCTTTTCATTGAAAAGCCCAGTCAGGTACCTTCCATTTCCCTCACACTCCTGGACATTTTTTCCCGTCTTCAGGTCCCTGTGGCTACGGCCAAGACTGAGGGTCTGGCCACCAAGGTCACCTTCCTGGGCATCATATTAGATACCGTCAAAATGGAGGCTAGCCTCCCCAGCGAGAAGTTGCTGAGGATCCGCTCAGCTATTTCCCAGGCGGTTCAGTCTCACTCCCTGACCAAGGTGGAGCTGCAATCCTTGCTGGGGATGCTTAACTTCGCCACTAGAATTATGCCTCAAGGTCGGGCCTTCCTTTCCAGGTTGTTATGTCTCCTGCCCTCTGCCCCAGAGCAGGATTCCGTCGTCCATCTGGACAGCCAGGCCATTGCAGACCTTGTCATGTGGAACAGTTTTCTCTCTGACTGGAATGGCATTTCTTTATTCATTCCGCAGTGGGATTCTTCTTCACCCATGTTTTTTTCCGACTGGTTCCTTCGGGTTCGCGGCCATTTTCAGGTCTCATTGGCTGGCTGCCGGATGGCCGCCAGAATTAGCCTCAGATTCAGCAGCTCTCAAATCCTCCCCACTTCTGGAACTGTATCCCGTCGTGGCAGCCGCCCAGGTTTGGGGTCACCATTGGTGTAACACTTCTGTCACTTTTGTTACGGATAGTCAGACCTTGGTGGACATTGTCAATAAAGGCAGGGCCCAGTCCTCCAGGATCATGGCCTTGTTGCGCAAGCTAGTTTGGTTATCCCTCCACCATAATTTCCATATGCGTTGTGTCCACATTTCAGGCGTACAGAATAGGGCCGCGGACGCTCTTTCCCGTTTTAATTTTCCGATCTTTTTTCAGGAAATGCCCGACGCGGATCAGTCAGGCATGCCCGTGCCCCAATTCAGCACTCTCATTCTGGATTAGATTCGCTCATAGACGAGGCCAAGGGTCTGGTTACAAAATCATTGTCACGCAATACGGCGAGGAATTATGAGGCCAGCGTAAGAGCTTTTGATAAATTTTCTAAGAGTCATCCGAGGGGTCAACACTCTGAAACCTCCTACATCATTGCCTTCTTGGCCTATTGTCACTCACATCTATCTCTGTCGTATAGTACCATCAGACTTTATTTAGCCGGACTACAACATCACGCTATGCTGGCCACTCCTCATCGCAGGTCCTTTTTTTCCATTCAGGCTATTAAAGCCACCCTTCGGGGTATTCAAAAGGAGGGTAAGGGGTCCGTGAGCCACAGGCAACCAGTGTCTAGCAAGTTGTTTAGAGATCTCTCCTCGTCATTGGATGGTAATCCTTTTGGGCCCTCCACTAGCCTGATTCTGAAAGCGGCCATGTATCTTACCTTTTATGGGTTCCTTAGGCCCGGGGAGGTTCTGGCCGGCCCAAATCGTCAAAGCCATCCTATGAAGCAACATTTGTCATAGGGCCTGGGCCATTACACTCTCCTGCTACCTTCCACCAAAACCAATCAGACGGGTCCCCCCACGGAGGTCAAATTCTACCCGACCTCGAACAATTGGTGTCCGGTTCAAGTGATGCATCAATTGCTAACACATATCCAAGATTCACTGCCAGACAGCCCGCTCCTGCCGCTCGCAGGCAAGCCTCTCAACGCCTCTCAGTTCATATCCTACATCCGTGCCCTTGCCCAGGGTCTAGGTTATGACCCCAAAGTAATTTCGGGGCATTCGTTCCGCATGGGGGCGGCCTCCGCTTCCTCACGGCATCAGGTGCCAGCCCATGTCATTCGGTCCATGGGGCGGTGGCGGTCCTCCTGTTTTACCAGATATATACCCAATCCTCAAGTAGAGATATCTCGTGCCTTTCGCTCCCTGGCTTTGTAATTCTTATAATAAAGAGTTGTACCTAACCATTGTTTTTTGCCCCCTTTTTCTTTGGTGTACCCGTGCCCGTGGCTCCCGTCACAATTCAGCCACTATGTTCAGGGCAGGTTTCTCTGCGTACGCCGACGTTTTCCTAGCCCTGACCATAAATATAGTATGAGAATTTTATTTTATTTTTCTTGGAAGTTTTTTAGTTTTTATTTGTGCCAACAGCGTTGATCGAGCTGTAAATTTTTTTATTGAAGTCAATGGAAAGTTTTTATGGGCCCTTTGTGTGTTCATGTCTGTAGTGTCAGATCTGTTTGTTTCGATGTTTGAAGTTACGTGTTACATGTTAAGTGCTGTGCTTAACATCAGAGCTCTGTTCTTATGGACAGCTGGGACACTACTGACTACCAGAAGAAGGAGGACCACAGCGTCCGACTAAAAGGGGTGGACTCAGATGACTGAGAGTGGGAGGAAGGAGAGTAGGATTCATGGTAGATAGCGGTGCAACCTCAAGTGTGTTAAGTAAAGATTTGTACAAAGGACCACCCAGAGCTTAACAACATTAATCCTGCATTATGCTCCTCTAATGAATATGACACGGGGCTCATAGATTGCACACCTTACAAAGCTACTGTAAAATCTGGTGTCATCTCAGTGTTCCAGAAACAATACCCGCTGTCAGAAGAGAAACTCGATGGACTTAGGCCAATGATAGAAGAATTCCTACAAAAGGGAATCCTGAAAGAGGTGATTTCACCCTACAGCACGCCCGTGAATCCAGTGACAAAGGCAGATGGTACTACCCGCTTTGTACAGGATTTAAGGGCCATCAACAACATCATTGTGCCTATAGCCCCTGTTGTACCTGATGTCACTCAATTATTATCTGCCATTCCAGCAGACGCTGTCTATTTCAGTGTGATAGATCTGAAGAATGCTTTCTTCTCTATCCCAGTTGATAAGGTAACCAGACTACTTTTTGCATTTTCCTTTGAGGGACGTCAACTGACCTGGTGCAGAATGCCCCAGGGATACGCTGATTCACCTGTAGTGTACAGCATAGTCCTCCAAGCCATGTTAAAACCATGGTACCCCCCCAAGGTTCTGTGCTGTTGCAATATGTCGATGTTTTGTTACTGTGTACCATATCAGCGGAGGCCAGCATTCAGGATGGTTTATCACTGTTACGATGGTTGTCAGGATGTGGTCACAAAGTGGCACTTAAGAAAATGCAATGGTGTAAAATGCAGGTTGAATACTTGGGCTTTGTCCTTACAAAAGGTGAAAGGAGAATCAGTACAGAAAGAGTCCAGTCTATTGCGGGCCTGGTCACCCTGCACACCAAGAAAGAAATGTACATTCTGAAATGTACAATGTATTTGATTATCTGAAATGTTCACTCATGTCGAGTCCAGGGCTGGGCCTCCCTGACTATAATATGCCCTTCCACATGTTTGCACGCCAAAATTGTAAAACCATGGCGGGTGTACTGACACGTCCTTGTGTATTTTTCTCAAAGGTAATGCCCACCCCTGTTCAAGGGATGCCGGCATGTCTGCGTTCTCTTGCAGCCTGTGCTATGATGGTAGAGTTGGCAACTCCTTTCGCAATGTGACATTACACCATTTTGCACACCACTCATGATGTTGTAGGCCTACTCAAGGGCATCCACACTCAACACAGCAGGCAGCTGAGCTTATTGCACTCACAAGAGCATGTATTCTACATGCTGACAGACCTGTCACCATCTATACTGATAGTAGGTACGCACATGGGGTAGTGTGGGACCATGGTATAATTTGGCAGAGGAGAGGATTCACGGCAGCAGATGGTAAGGATCATGTCTCACAGGGCAATGCGCTGACAGATAAGGTGGCGAAATGAGTGGCCAAATGCAACCCCACAGGTCCGTGTAGCCATTGGGAGATGCCATGTCTGGCACCTCCAACCTCTGAGATGTTGCAAATGCTCACTGATCTTTAAAGGTATGCCACTGAACAGGAACAGCAAGACTGGTGTTATCCAGGATTAGTCTGCAAAGAGGGGTAGCCATGCATCCCCCAACACAGTGCTTCCATCTTAATAGCACATTTCCACAGAGTAGGACATAACAGCATTGAGATACTAATGGGTAGGCCTTTCCCCACACCATGGGCAAAACGCCCCCTGGGAGTGCAGGAAGGGGACTTTGACCTGATCAGAGATGAGTATGTTACTAATCTAATCAAGGTCCTCAGTAACACTGAAGAAAAAGTTGCTTGTAAGTCTCCTTCTCTTTCACAGGAACCAACCCATCCATTTCGGGTAGGCGACCAGGTGATGGTCAAGATCTTAAAGAAGGGAAAGGAACCAGGAAGCTTCACCTACGGACCACCCACCGAGGTAGTCGCGATCACCAGAACAGCAGTCCTCACTGAACAGTCACCCACGTTGATCCATGCCACAAGGATTAAGCTGGTAAAGAAAAGAGAGGTACTAACGGAGGCAGAAAGCCTTGACCTCGAAGAGGACACAGAAGGGGTACAAACGGGGGCGAACAGCCCCGACCTCCAACTGGGCGAAGTTCTCCCCGAGTTTTGGCAGTTGATTAACAAGGATGACACCTCTGTTCACGCTGACAATGATCTCATTGACTTTTTTGACAGATAGCCAAGCAGAGGTGGACATAATTAAGAGTGACGTTACTACACTCTGGTATAACTCATCAAACACCCACGTTGCCATATATACCTTTTGTCTGTGTAATTTTATGCCATGTAGGATCTATAGTCTGAGTAGGGGGGAATACTCCCATAAGGCAACTACACCTGTTATAAGGGAGGAAATGAAGGTGTAAATCGATTTTTTTTTACAGAGGGGTATTGTGCTCACGGATCCCACATCATTCTGCACCTTCATACCTAATAACACAGGTCCCAATGGTAAGGTAACCGTAGCTATACAGAAACTGGAGGATTTGTCTGTTGAATTGAAAAAGAACTCAGGTATTACAAATCCCTGGAATCTGTATTTTGGTCGGTTTACTAATTGGAAGCAGGCGTTAGCACAACTAGCATTATTATCCTTGTAATCATTATTATCATTGCTGCATTTTCATTATGTGTAGTACCATGCATTAGGAAATTGTTAGAACAAGGAGTAACTAACGCCACAACCTCTTTCTACCAGGCCATCCCCCCCACCAACCCCCAATAATAAGGATAACACACCCAGTTGATACATGAAACATCTGAAGATATATAGACAGAAGAAAGAAAGAAGAAAGAACCATATAGTATAAAATATATAAGGTTCTAAGAGGGGATTGAAGGGATATATGTGACTCCATTTTGTCTGTTTTAAGAATGTGTATTGTGATAGCATCTTTTTCATGCACTGTTTCAAGTCCCCCCACTGGGACTTAGGAATCTTTTTCTTTCCTTTGGCCATTTCCTGAAATTCCTAAGTTCCTAATTTAAACCGTCACGCCTTATAAGGTCATTCCAGTTTAATGCATACTAGCCTATATGTGTTCACACATGATTGGTTAATGATGTTACTATGTAAATTATACTCTCTGCCCTTTTAAAAGGCTGAACTGAAGGGCAATAAAATTAGAGTGAATTTGTACAGACCCGTGTTTTGTTGTATCTGATAAGTTCATTCTCCTGGCGCCAGAAAAGACTTAATCCAAGCTGACCACCGAACGTCTGGTATCAGGGATACCATAAGCAAAGGGTCCAAATTTCCTTACAGCTTTAATCACAGATGTGCAGTATATAAAACAGTGTTTTTTCCACCCCGGTATGCGAAAGCCGTATTTCTGGCCTAAAATGAACAGTCCCTTATGCACCTATAAGCCTAGATGTGCACTATATGAAACAGAGGGGTTTGTTTCACCCAGTATGCCCCAGTATTCATAAGCCGTATTTCTGGCCTAAATGTGACACTCACTTATGCACCTATAATCCTAGATGCGCAATATATGAAACAGATCGTTTTTTTTTACCCCAGTATGCGAAAGCCGTATTTCTGGCCTAAATTGAACAGTCACTTATGCAGCGATAATCCTAGATGTGCACTATATGAAACAAAGTTTTTTTTTAACCCCAGTGTCTCAAAGCAGTATTTCTGGACTTGCAGATATCCTATGCTGGTGCACTATCGTTGCATAAAATGGCTGCCGATTATGTATTGATATTGACTAACTGAAGGAAAAAAAGTTCGTTTTCAGTAGTAGTTGGCTCAGGGCAGGCTTAAAACAATTGTGCACTGCACCCATAAAACACATTTGCTGTAGATCGCTGAGTAAAGAAGCATTTCTTCATAAGATTCCTCCCTGATATCTCCCTCACAGCAGCTGCAGCCTATCCCTACACTAATCCGAGCAGAGTGACGGGCGGCGCTACGTGATTCCAGCTTAAATAGAGGCTGGGTCACATGCTGCAGTTGGCCAATCACAGCCTTGCCAATAGTAGGCATGGCTGTTATGGCGTTTTGGGGCAAGTAGTATGACGCTTGTCGATTGGCTGCTTTGCAGCCTTTCAAAAGGAGCCATAAAAATCACCGAACCCGAACTTTTACGTAAATATTCGGGTGCCGAAAAACCTATAGTTCGGTATGAACCTGAACTTTACAGTTCAGGTTCGCTCAACTCTATTCGGGACCTGAACTTGACCCGAACTTGACCCCGTACTCTATTGAAGTTAATGGGGACCCGAACTTTGGAGCACTAAAATGGCTGTAATAAAGTCATGGAAAGGTCTAGAGGGCTGCAAATGGCAGCAACATGTGGTTAAGAGCATGGCAAGTGCTCTGCAAACAAATGTGGATAGGGAAATTACTTAAAATAATATAAAATACTTAAAAATAATAATCTTGATCGAGGAGGAGGTCCATATGGAGTAGGAGGTTGAGGAGGCGGTGGATGTGGCGGTGTAGGTGGAAGCGGCAGTGGAGGAGGAGGAGGTAGCCAACACTGGTTTTTGGTTTTGATTTATATTTTATTTTATTATTTATTTATTTTTTGTTCAAATTTAGGTAGATCGCAAAACATTGGGAACTAAAACCTGTGATAACCCCCTCCAGCCATGCTAAACAAACGTTCAGACAATACACTGGCTGCTGGGCAGGCCAGCACCTCCAAGGCGTAAAAGGCAAGCTCAGTCCATGTGCCTAATTTGGAGACCAAGAAGTTGAAGGGGGCAGACCCGTCAGTCAGTATGTGTAGGCGTGTGCACACATACTGCTCAACTGTGTCGCACTTCCCCGTGATGTCCACGATCCAATTGGATATCTTCTCTATCAACTGTCGATGTTTTCTATGCCTACCATGGTCATCACGGGTAGTGGGAAATCAGGGTTCCACTCCGGAGAGGGAGCGTGAGAAAGGGAGACCACACCCAAGTGAGGTCAATGGCTGTGATCGAGCTAAAATGTGGGACAAGTTATTAAAGTGGAAGGGTCGAATGAAAGGAGGGGGCGCGCGTCAATTAAAGACAAATTTTTGAAATTTAAGTCCCTGTCACCTATGCAGAGCAGAGGTTTTTCATCCTCCACATCATCTTCCACCCACTCTTTAACCCTGCCCTCCTTGTCGTTCTGCATACTGCAGAAAGCCACAGCAGTTGGTCTTCCAATGTCCTCATCCTGAAACATAAGTGGTTGGACATCGGTGCTCTCAATCTCTTCCACTTCTGGGTCAGGGCTATGTGGATGGCCCTGGGAAACCCTGCTAGCAGAGTCATCAAAAAGCAAAAGACTGCTGCATGACTTGGGGCTCAGGCTGCTTGCCTGATTTGCAAGGGTTTGAGGTGAAGGACTGATGGATATTGGCTGCAGGTGCCAACTCTGATCTTTCAGCAGGAGACTGGGTGGGAGACATTGTGAAGGAACTGGAGGCACTGTCAGCCACTCAATCCACTATCGCCTGTACTTGTTCAGGCCTCACCATTCGCCTACTCGCACCTGAGGAAGGCGTTTCACTTGTGCGTGTAGCTGGCACAAATCGACCACGTCCTCTCCCTGCAACAGGAGCTCCACCAGCAGCACCACGACCGGGGCCATGTCCCTTATTTGACGCTCTCCTCATTCTTTGCGTTCACCCACCAAACTAATAGATTGTTTACGTCATGCAACAATGTAACCGCCAATAGTCAACAATTAAAGGGATTCTGTCATCAGATTTTAGCCCTATAAGCTAAACATATGCCCATGTCCGTACTAATAACATGAATCCTAAACTGGCATTATTAAACCTGCTTGTGGCTCTATTACCCCAAAAAACAGGTTTTTATAACCGGTCAATCAGCTACCTAAGATGCCCAAGAGGACGTCAGTTAATACAGGGTGCCCGGCCATCTGGTGCCCAGCGCCTCCTTCCCAGTCTTAATCGCCGCCCTCCCTGTCTACAGTGCTGCCTTCCTCACCTCAGCGCTGCCTCCGCCAGATCCGGCGCCTGCGCACTACGCTCAGCCTGATGCGCCGCAGACTCCTGGCAGCTCAACGAAGCCGCTGCCAGAAGAGCCACAAGCAAATTTAATAAGGCCAGTTTAGGATTTATGTTATTAGTACGGACATGGCCATATGTTTAGCTTATAGGGCTAAAATCTCATGACAGAATCCCTTTAAGCTCACTTAGGGTAAGACAGTGCCGGTGTCATAAAAATGAAAAATTACTTGAGGTTCACACAATAGTGTGACAGGCGAATTTTATACAATTACTTCACTGTCACAATTTTTTTAAATTTGTTAACCAACAATGTAACTGCAGTATTGACTGGTTGTATTTGACTGACAAATGCAGCAAAGGCGCCAAATGTAGTGTCTTGCCCAAAATTGGTGTTTTTTTAAAACCAGAATATAACAGCAGCATCTAACACTTGTATTGGATTGTCCGGAATGCAGCAAAGGCCGCAGTATTATTTTGCCCAAAATGGGTGATTTTTTTAACCTAGTATATAATTGCAGTATTTAAATCTTGTTGCGTTTATAAGTGGAAAAAAATAAGGGCCTATTTGGCATTCAGCGTTGCAGTTATATGTTCTAAATCCCTTTTTGTCGTGTAATAGTTGGAAAAATATATATATTTGCCGTTCAACAGTGCAGTTATGTGTTCTAAAGCCCTTTTTGGTGTGTATTAGTGGAAAACAAAAGGGCTTATTACCAGTTGTGTGGTGAAGTGAGAAAATTACAGACTGTTTACATTTTCTTTTTATTTATTTATTTGATCTAACAGTATGTCAGACAGAGAAGTGCCAGGCCCTGCACAGGGGAGTGGCAGAGGCCTTAATGTTTCTGGCACAGGCACTGGTCACAGCAGAGTTAAGGGGCGTGGAAGCAGGAGTCGCAGCGAGAGGCCTGAGCTCCTGGTGTCATCTAGCGGTCGTGTCTTGACCAGCAACCCAGCGGTTCTTAAATGGTTGACTCAGTCATCCACTTCGTGCCAAGTGACATCAGACAACCCCAGCCAAGAGTCGGTGGGTTTGTCAGACACAACCCTTAGTTGGCATGGCCCGGAAGCAGGCCCTGTGCCCTCACCTGTCCTCAACCTGCCTCTGTCCTTTTCTGTTTACTCAGCCAGAGAAGTATTAAATGCTGTGGGCTCAGCTCCACTATACAGCGAGGATGAGCTACTAGAGGACAGTCAGCAGCTACTGTTCAGCCAAGATATGGAGGAGACATCAGCTCCTTCCACCAGTAGGCGGGCAAGTAGTAATGAGGAGAGTGGCGTGGTAGCTGGTTTGGCGAGCGGTCAGGCTCCTGACCCAGAGACCATTGAGGACATCAGTGACGTGCAGACAGTACTCGATGATGATGATGATGTAGCTAATCGCACTTGGGAGCCGGGTGAATTAGGGGCTTTATTATCATCGGGAGAAGAGGGTGGCAGCTTGCCCGTTAGGCAGCAGCGGAGCCAGCAAGTCACTAGCGTGGCCGGGAGTCAGCAGGGTGGAAGCAGTGGGAGGTCGGGAACCAAACGTGCCTGGGGTAGACCACCCGCTTTGCAGGAGCCTACCTGCCTGGAAAGTAGTGGTACAGGGGTTCATGGAAGCAGCGGCGGTAGCAGTCAGTCAGTGCAGAGTGTTGGGGGTAAAATCACCTACTCGGCGGTGTGGCATATTTTTTTTTATTAAGCCACTGGAGGAGGTGAACATGGCCATTTGTAGAATCTGTGGGCAGAAGGTGAAGCGTGGCCAGGGTGCCAATGCTAGGACCACGGCCCTGCGTCAACGTATGCAGCGCCACCATAAAGTGGCCTGGAAGAACCGTGGCTCTGATGTGGTGGTCCAGCCTGCCGCAGCAACCGCTGCATCACCCAGTGGCTTGCACCCGATTTCAGGCAGTCAAGGCTCCACCACCTTAGCCAAAGGAGCTGTCTGTTCTTCCCATCATCTGCTAGTCCTGATGCTCCTGCTCCTCATCCTACTCCTCGTCAGTCATTCCATCAGCAATCAATCACGGAAGCGATTGCCAAGAGACAACAGTATGCGTACACTCATCCAACGGTGCAGAAGCTGAATGTGCTCCTGGCCAAGTTGCTGGTGCTGCAGTCCCTCCCTTTCCAAGTGGTGGACTCTGCACCTTTTAGAGAACTGATGGCTTATGCCGAGCCGAGGTGGAGAGTCCTAAGCCATAATTTATTTGCCAAAAAGACAGTACCAGCCCTGCACACGTATGTAGAACAGAAGGTGGGCCAGTTCTTGAGCCTATTGGTGTCTGCTAAAGTGCACAGCAGCGCCGATGTGTGGAGCTGTAACTACAGTCAGGGACAATACATGTCCTTTACGGCCCACTGGGTGAATGTTGTTCCTGCACAGCCACACCAGCAACTTGGCCAGGTGACGCCGCTTCCGCCACCACGTTCTCATGCCCATGGTCCTGCAACAATGTCTGTCTCTGCCTCCATATTCTCCACCGTGTCCTCAGCCTCCACTGCATGGACAATTCACAGTGCCCCTCCAGCAAACCTCATGTGCAGGGCACGACGCTGTTCTGCACCTCGCTTGCCTGGGTGAACGGAGTCACACAGGGGAGGAACTGCTCCATGTCCTTCATCAAGAAATCAAATTCTTGCTTTCTCCGCGACAACTCTAAATCGGAACCATGGTGACCAACAACGGGAAGAACATGGTGTCGGCGCTGCGTCAAGGAGGGCTGAGCTATGCGCCCTGCATGGCACACGTGATCAGTCTGGTTGTCAAGCTATTACTGAAGTCTTCCACCCATCTGCAAGACATCCTAAAAATGGCCAGGAAACTTTGCATGCACTTTAGCCACTCGTACACCGCAAAGCACACCCCCATCATAGGCTGATAAGCGACGTTTCCACCTGTTGAAATTCCACCATATGTTGGACCAACTATATGAACAGAGAAAGGCCAGAAACGATTTCTTGATGATCCAAGCAGACAGCAGTACTCCCCTGTGTAACTTCGATGTCAGCCAGTGGCAGCTCATGCGTGACACCTGCCGTTTGCTCAGGCCCCTTAAAGCGGGCCACTTAATTTGTTAGTCGCCAGGACTATGGGATGAACGACGTCATACCACTGCTTCATGTCCTGGGACAGATGCTGGTAAATCTGGCTGGTCAGGGGACTGGAGACGTGGCACCTAGATCTCACGGCCACATGAGCCCTGTGGGGGCTGAACTGGTGGAGGACATTGGAGCACAAGCAATGTGTAGTGAAATTGGTGGTTTTTCTATACAGGTGACAGGAGAGGAGGAGCAGGAGCAGCCAGAGAAGCTACAGGGCAATGAGGAAGACGAGGCAGAGGACCCAGACACACCATAGTAGTGTGCAGTGGAGATGGAGGCAGGAAGTCCCTCCGAGTCACTTGCACAAACGGCCTGATGCATGCTCACTTGCTTGCATAGTGACAGCCGAATTGTCACCATTCGGCAGAGGAATGACTTCTGGATCTCAACCTTGTTGGACCCTCGCTACCGGTCCAAAATGGGGGCTTTTTTTTTTTTTTTTTTTTTTTTACACCCGCTGAGAGGGAGGACAAACTTCACTACTAAAGAGACATCCTATATAGTGAGTTGGCTGCTGCCTATCTGCGCCATCATCCATCCTCTCGCAGGTCTGACCGGAGAGCCCTCTGTGCTCATGTTCCTCTGCAATGGCTGCTATGGCAGGGTGGGGGGGGGGGTAGGAGCAGTTCCAGCTCCATCAGCAGCAACTTGAGTCTGGAGTCGCTTAGGGGCAGCTTTCTTCACTCTCCTAGTGAAGAAACTACTCACCAGCAGCAGCAGCTAGACCTGGAGCAAGACCTAAACCAGCAGGTAGTGGCATACTTTGACAGCACCCTGCCACCCCACATTGAAGATGCGCAGGACTACTGGGCAGCCAAACTGGATTTGTGGCCGCAACTGGCAGAGTTTGCCCTGGAAAAGCTGTCCTGCCCGGCCAGTATTGTAGCATCAGAGCGGGTGTTTAGTGCGGCGGGGGCCATAGTTACCCCAAGAAGAACTCACCTGTTCACCCAAAATGTGGACAGACTGACCTTTGTCAAGATGAATCAGGCGTGGATCAGCCAGGATTTCCACCCACCAATGCCTGATGCATCAGACAAGGTCATCCATGGTGCCACACCAACACTTTGACAAGAGAGACCGATTTCTTCTGGCTACCTGCCTCAGCTACTATTCTGATGCTGCCACCCACCTGATGCCACACATCTGATGCCTTCTTTCACCCACCATATTCAGCTGGTACTGGTATTGCCACCCACCTGCCTACTCTGTCACCGGGTCACTCTGTGGTCTCCTGATGCTGCTGCCACCTCCACACTATGTCACCTTGCCACTCTGTGGTCTCCTGATGCTGCTGCCGCCATCTCCACACTGTCATTGTGCCACTCTGTGGACTTCTCATGCTGTCCCACCCTCCCCACATGACTGGGCCACTATTTTGCCTTTCGGCCTCGCTGACATTAACATTTATTTGACCGTTCCTCTGATCTGTCAGAAGGAAGGAAAAATGAGACGCACAACAGATCCTGTCTATGTAACAGCTGTAAGGCCTGCATGACATGGTCCCTATTTTGCATCAGAACTGGCTTCTGATTTTGTAGCCAAAAGCAGGAGTGGGTACAAAACACAGAAGACTTGCAAATATTCAGTTCACGTGTCATCTCATGTCATGTTTTGGATCCACTATTTTTTTTTTTTTAGCTTTAGCAAGACTGATGGATTACTGACCAAATGCTGACCGAGTGAAGGCGGATGCTCCACAGACAGGGTCCATTTTTGGGGGGTTATTGTTCTGACAGATGTCAAAGTATATCTTTTATATAAAATATAAATATTTTATATAAAAAAAATATATATTAATAAAATAATAAAATATGGAAATCAGTCAGGAAATCCACTAGGCGGACATAAAACGCCTTTCTTTTATCTTGAGACTCTAAATTTAATTTATGCAATTAATGAAAACAAAGGGGCAACCAATTATGCAAAATATATGTAATAATTTATTTATAAATGGGTAAAAATCTAATATAAAACTGACATAAGATCAATGGATAGACAAATTGACGCAGTACCAACAAACCACCACTAGATGGAGGTGTAATCCACTATTACTTTCTCATCAGCACAGAATTATTAAAAGTAACATATGATAAGAAATAAATGCTATACCTTTATCAAACAGACCAATAATTAATACATCAAGAGAAGCTCAGGATTTTCTGTTTACCAACAGGTTATAACATGACAAAATACAGATTAATACAAGAACAATAAATGTTGTCCCTTAACTCTGTCTCAGCCTATGACAATCAAAAATATAAATGATATTAATATGATCTTATATCCCACTCAGCAACCAGACTATGGAAATATAATTTCCCAGAGTTTTCCTCTACTCAGACAATGTCTAATCTCCCATTAGCAATATGCATCTTTGCTAAGAGGACAACTAGCATTAGGGAGGTGATTAACACTATACGTTACCACAATATGGGAACTCTTGACTATATGCTGAGAGGAATATCTTAATAATATCATAAGCAGAAATATAACATACGTTACCAAGTCAAGGATGGACAGGTTTCGGGTGTGATTAGTTCTTAAAACTCTTCCAGTAGACAAAAATTAATCCAAGTTTCTTTTTGTTGTTGAAGTGAATTGTTAGTTGCAGTTGTTTCATTTGAAGAGGGTGGATAGATAGATAGCTCGCTTACCCTAACCTTTTTCATGCATAGTTTATACCCCCTGTTATCTAAGAACTCCACCCCTTTTAGATTAGGGATCTCCAATCAGACAAGATGGGTGTATTCGTATGCAGATACCAATGATGTCATTTTAACCCTTGGAATACTGGTGAAAATGACATACTATTATCAATTTACCTCTAGATGGCACTGTTGTACCACATGACAATTTTAACATTAATTCTAAATACCTAATATATTCAGATGACCTCATTGACCTCCCCAATATGCATCAATATTAAGGGTTTCTTCCTGACATTTTAATTACCCCTAATCTAGACATGTTGGAGTCACCATCTCCTACTGTCTTCTTAGGGACAATGGACAATGGTTCCTTTTACTTAACATCCAGATTCATTAACTTGCCCACGTGGCTGGCTAATAATATTCAGCTCTCCTCATGAAATCCAATTAGTAGGAAGATAACTTCAATACTTTTCTAAACCTTAAAAGTCTATATGGTCAGTGGGACATACACGGCATAAAATATATATTCTAAATGATGTGTGTATATATATATATATATATATATATATACACACACACCGACACACTGTTATACATAGATGACATATTATATAAGTCATTGGTTAAGATATGTTGCAAATTTAAATACACCACACAGGAATATATAGAATATAATTATGAAGACATGAATGGGACATTCACATACCCAAAGTAGACTTCCCTAATGATTTTGTAATGAAGTAAAATAATACATTGCTATTCAAATGGTTGTCTCTCACAGATACATGTCTGTAGGACCCATTATAGTATTAACAGATGCACTACATTTGCTCACAATAATTTTAAAAGACAATACACTCTATGTCCCTACAAACATGTTACCCAAACTGAACTCAGCATAACCTCATCTCGGCCTGTTTCAACCCTATAGAGAAATATCAGACTCTGGTTCAATCTGTGATTACACTTAAAGGCAATGGGCATTGATATTTAGACTATAATATCTTCAGATAAGATTGTACATTTATGAAAATGCACGACAAATCCCCCTTCATTCCAAAATATTCCATAAAGTGAGAATATATTTGGAATGTTAAAAATCTTTTCATACGTCTTATTCATGGGTCACGGCGCTCAGACTTTGTCTATGGTGTTTTAGCCATAGTTTACCTAAAGTCTTTTTGAATAATCTTATCCAACGAACTGTTTGGATGGTCAGCAAATTCAACCATTCCATAGATCCTGCAAAACAGGATATAAGTTCGATGAATGTTTGTTTTGATTCTCTATCTCCGCATGAATACATAGTAAGTTACTTTTCACTGAACCAATCTCCAGTTCCAATGTTTTAATGGAGATGGAATTGGCAACTGTTACACCTGTGGCAATGACAGCGCCCACTACGCTAAAGATTATAGCGGCAACAATGGCAGAAATAAACCGCCTCGGTCTTTGACTCGTAGAAAACTGTTCTCTGGTCAAGGTCTTTCTCGCTTGTTCCAGGATCTGCGTAATCCGTTCTTGGGAATATCCGATGGAACAAGCGAGAAAGACCTTGACCAGTAATTGAAAAACACGTAATTGATTAATGTGCACCCATTTTTCCACAAATTCATCCCCCTTAGGGATTTTTATCTTGTATACCACTGGTGACAACTTTTCAATAATGACATAAGGTCCTTTCCATGAAGGTAAGAATTTTCTCTCCTTCACTTGATCCCGAGCAAAGTTATAGAGATAAACCTGATCGGAAATTTGATACTCCTTCTGAGTAGTTTTCAGATCGTAGTATGTTTTACCACTCACTGCGGCTTTCTCTATATTCTTCTGGGCAAACGCAAAAGCATGCTGAAGGTGCTTGCGTAAATTTTCCACATATGCGATGTTGTAGCATTTATCAAATTATGATCTGTTGTCCTGTATAATAAATGCTGGGGTAACACCATCTTCCTTCCTGTGATCATCTCGAAGGGAGAAAGTTTGGTTGCTGCGCTTGGGGTGGCCCTGATGGCCATAAGAACCAAAGGCAACTTGATATCCCAGTCTTTACCGGATTCATTGACAAATTTTTTTAGAACGTTCACAATGGATTGCTTGTAGCGCTCCACTCCACCACTAGAGGCTGGCCGATAAGCTATATGCAGCTTCCTTTTTACCCCCAGTATTTCCCACATCTTTGTCATCACTTCACTAGTAAAATGACTTCCACGATCGGACTCGATGCGTTGGGGAAGACCAAACCTGGAGAATATGTGGTTAATGAGCAGAGATGCACATACGCTTGAACTGCATGTTTTACACGGCAAACATTCTACCCATTTTGTGAACAAACAAGTTAATGTTAACATGTATCTGTTGCCTTTTGATGATGTGGTTACTGGTCCAATGAAATCAATTTGGATGTCTGACCATGGCATGGACATCCCCCTTTTCATCAGTGGTGCCCGATGAGTGGGTCCTTGTGGCTGGAATTGAGGGCATATTAGACATCCTTGACAATATGTTCGCACGTCTTGTAACATATGCGGCCAGTAAGCGTAGTCCCGTAATAACTCGTATGTTAGTTTCTCACCTCGATGTCCAGCTGTTGGGGTATCATGGGCATGTTGTAGCATCAGACCTCGATACGCTGCAGGTACTACCCATTGCGTGATACCGTTCTTTGAGGTTCTTATCAGCAATCCATCCTGTAATGTGAATTGGGACTTACCCTTCATCAAAATCCGTAACTCCTCCTTACTATCCCAGTCTTCCGTATTTATGGGACAATTCTGTGGATCCTGAACGTGGTTATAAAAGATACCAATAACTGGATCCCCCCTCTGGCTCGCAATGAGATCCTCACTAGGGGAATCTTGGCTCCATTGCAACACATTAGCTTCAGTTCCCTTTTGGGCCTGACTCCTTGTCATTGCATCCACTTGGATAGTTCCCATGAGATCATCAACGTCAAAGAATTCTCCGTCAATGGCTGCTTGTTTGGCGAGGGAATCTGCTAGGTCATTCCCTTCTTTATCCATACCTGGATACTTTGAATGACCCTTTACCTTTTTCCAGTAAATTGTAAGACCGTGGGTGGTAACCATCTCGTAAATCTTACAAAACATCTTACCATGTTTGATTGGCTTGTTGTTGCTTCTCATCAGGTTGGATCTTTTCCATCCGGGGAAATATTCCACAAAGCTATTACGAATATAATCAGAATCTATGATGATTACAAACTTCTTAACATCATATTCGATAGCCATTTGTACGGCTTTGTACACAGCAGTAAGCTCTGCAACCTGGCTGCTTTTGGAACCAATTTTGTATCCAACGGATATCTCTGGGAACATATTCCACACAATTCCGATACCTGCAACCAGCGTGCGTTCGGATCCTACATCGGTATGGAAGGAACAGCCGTCTACATATACACATGGTAATGATTTGCAGTACTCCCCTTCGTAAGATTTATATGGGGATGATGATTGTTTCTCCAGGAAGTCATTCTCCTGTGACTCACCTTGATGTTCCGCATTGGAACAATCATGTAGTTCAGCTAATCCTTGAGCAACTGGGTTCTTATTATTTTGTTTATACCTGATCTCCAATGGCCATCCCATTAAGGACATCGTCCAGGCGGTTATCCTGCTATTTGACAGGTTTCCATCCCTTATCCGATCACTCTGCAAGTATTGCAGCGGTTGGTGTGCAGTCCCCACAATAATTCTTTCACCTTGGATAAAACTTCTGAAATATTGTAAAGCCCACACAGTTGATAGTAAGGCTTTCTCACAGCTATTGAATTTTACCTCTACTGGTGACAAGGACTTGCTGGCATAGGCAATGATTCTGTTCCGGTTTTCCTGTTTTTGGAAAAGGACTGCACTCATGCTTTTGTCAGTGAAACCTGTTTCCACGAAGAAAGGTTTTCCCCCTTCTGGATAGGCAAGGCATGGAGCCTGGATAAGTTTGGCCTTGAGTTCATTCACAGCTTGCTCATGACGCTCATTCTATTCCCATTTTACTCCTTTCTTTAGTAACTGCAAAAGAGGTTTTGTAATTTCGGCATAATTATCTATAAACTTACGTGAATAGTTCATCATGCCCAAGAATGATCTTAACTCCTTGAGATTTGTAGGTGATTTGGTGTTGATCACTGCCTCCACCTTCTTCTTCTGTGGGTTGATTCCATCAGCAGTGATTTCGTGACCTAGGAAATTAACCTTGGCACGACACCATTGAGCCTTCTGAAAAGAAAGTTTCACGCCAGCTTTCCTCAGCTGGGTTAGTACATGCCTCAGTTCTACAATGTGCTCCTCAAAAGTCGTGCTTTTGATTAGGATGTCATCCACATAGGATAAAGTACCCCGTTCAGTGGCATCAGGCATTGCCTTATGCATGAACACAGCAAATTCATGGCCCGCATTTATGTACCCGAAGGGCAGTCGAGTCCATGCATATTGTTGCTTTCCAAATGTGAAGGCCAATTTGTACTGATCCCTCTCGTCAATTTTAATAGTCCAAAATCCTTGTGCACAGTCAAGGGCGGTGAAAATTTTTGATCCTTGAATTTGTGCCAAACATTGGTCAATATACGGCACGGGCCTTTCGGACATGTAAACACGCTTGTTTAATTGTCTTAGGTCCGAGCAGAGACGAAATTGACCATTGGGTTTGAGGATTCCAAGTATCGGATGATTGAACGAGCTGTGTATTGGACAGATAATGCCCCTCCTCTCCAGGTTCTTAACGATTTCCGATAGTGACTCGTAAGCCGCCAGCGGAAGTCGGTATTGTTTGACAAAGACAGGGGGTGCATCTGGATCTGTCTGGATCCTTGCAACATGTATGTCTGTTTCTCCACAGTTATAAGAATCCTTGGCGAACATGTCCTGGAACTCTGTGAAGAGCTCCTTTAGTTGTTGACGCTCTGACTCATCGGAGCATGCATCAGCTATAGAGACTTGTTCTTCCACCCGCTCTTGAAATTCTGAAAAGATTTCAGGCTGACTTAACTCGTAAGCTTCTTCAAGCTCACTGGTTAAGTCATTTTGGGTGTAGCATACCTTATCCTTTCCTTGTTGGCAGGATTCGTACTCCTTCTCATCGATCTCATGGTTGAAAGCCAATGATGTTTCTTCGATGTGGCATGTACCTTCTTCAGAGCTGAAAGGATAAACAGAGTGTATATTGAATAACCCCTCAGGGGTTGAGGAAAAACTTTGTTCTACTGCCTGTTCTTCCGTCAGGTATTCATCAGGAATAAGTCCAATAACATCATTTTGGAATCCAAAAGTGTAGTATTCTGAATCCATAGCTAAACCAATTACGGTGTCCTTTTGCTATGGGGAATCATATTATGGACTACCATCTGTAATGGAACCTGATGGACGTTTATCATGGGAGTAGGCTTTAGCTTTAGGCCGAGTTGTTGCATCCGGTTGGATAAACAGATCAAGGCATCTGCATTCTTCAGTTTCTGTCCCTTCTTCACTTGAATGGGGAGAAGAAACGGTTTGCATCCTTCAGGGATTTCAACCTCTTCAGCAACCTCAATACTTACGGCATAGGGCATCTGTTGTCCCCCTCTCAAAGCCTGCTCTGCATTCTGGAATCCCTCTGGGTTTCCTGGTAGTCTGGACCATAAGGTTTTATTTACCAGATCAATCTGTACAGCAAATCTGTGTAGGAGGTCGTTACCTATATACATTTGGTACCGTGGTTCATTTATCACGATGAAAACGTGTTCCGTGGTCTTACTTCCTAGGGAGATAGACAAAAGACATCTTGCAACCACATTATGACTCTGGGAATTTCCATCCAGATCATGAACCCATTGTTCCTGCGGAGAGAAACTTTTAATAATTTTAGGATCGGGGACCTGTTTTAAGAGTCCTAAGCTTATGTAGCTGGCTTCGGATTTCAGATCCAATTTGGCATATTTCACCCGGGCTATATTGTTCACCTGTATGGGAATCAATAAATTGTCATTGACCCTTTCAATCCGTACCATGGATTGAGTATGTTTGGTCAGGTCCGCGACTTTGTGATTTCCTCCTTCAAGGGAAATAGTTAATACATCATCATCCAAGGTTACCTTTTCGATTCTGTCCCTCTAGATGGTAATGATGTGAGCGGCACCGTCGACAGCTTCCTCGGGCTTACCATTGTTTAGGATCGTGACATCCGGCGTTTGATTGTTCCTGAAATGAACTTCAATCGAGTTAGGTCTCTCTTCAATCACGTGACAACTGCGTTGTGTTTGTGCATTGCAAGAGAATTCATAGGCAATTGGTGTCTTCACCTGAGTCCAGACTGCTTCATTAATGAAGTCTATTATGGTACTCAACCTTTTCATAAGGTCAATTCCTATGATCAGCCGATCATATGGAAGATCCACAATCAATGTGGGATGTCTAATGGTCTTTTTTCCAATTCTAAATGTCAACCATGATGTACCTTTTACCTGTAAAGCATCTCCACCTACAC
This sequence comes from Bufo gargarizans, assembly GCF_014858855.1. NCBI lineage: Eukaryota > Metazoa > Chordata > Amphibia > Anura > Bufonidae > Bufo > Bufo gargarizans. The sequence continues at coordinate 1,311,729 of NW_025334069.1, read as the reverse complement.
TCATCAAAGAGCCATCAAATGATCTTAATCTCAGCTTCTTTGCCGTCAAATTCAGAACCTGTTTGAAATAACTATAAGATAAGATGGTGGCTTGTGATCCGGTGTCGAGTAAGCTTTTGATTGGTCCGATAAGTTCATTTTGGAGATATGATTCCACAAAATATCGTCCGTCAACCTGGAATAAATCACACAAGAAATTAGAATGTTTGCTCATATGATTCCTCTGGAGGGTTGGACCTCTCTGCAGCTTCGTGACCTCTGCATTCCTGTGTCTCACAGGAGAAGCTGGAGGAGCAGCGTTAGTCCCCACCCTTGGGGAAAACTGGATTATATCACAGTTTACAGCTGATTCATGACTAGAGGCTGGAATGATGGGATCACACTCTGGAATAGACGCATGGTCGCAGGGATCGACACGATTAGACTGTAAGACAAATAAAATATGAGACACCTCCTCCCTGGCCCCAATCTCAGGGTCAGGGGCACTGCAAGGAGAAATGGTATTAGTAATCACATCAGATTTTTTCACATCCATCTTAATGGCCTTGCAGTGGCCTGGGTTCTGACCCGGCCCAATTTGCTTTATGATGTTGAGCTGGGACCTGGAGTTGCCCCTAAAAAAGGTTCAGGCTGTTTTCCTGAAGATACCTGGGACAACTTTCTCACAATGTCATTCAACTGGGCCACTTGTTCTGCCAGCTGATCAACCCTGTTTGGTTTGCGCATATTTTGGTTTTGTGAGGCGCCCTGATTATTGGTGGGTGACCTACTCCTAGGTGAACTTGAGGGTTCCTGCCTATCTTCCCTCTGTTGTCTGGGCCTGTTAGTCCAGCGTCTGTAACTCTGGGAATTTCTATTGTAATAGGACCTATATCCCTGGGGATTGTAATATGGACGGTAGTTAGACCTCCCAGCACCAGAATTATCCCCCTCTGACCCATTGGGATTTTGGGGCTTGGTTTGCTTGGGTCTTACCTGTTGTTGCTGAGTTTGTTGGACAGGACCTGTGGACTGAGGGTACTTACACTGCTGTGTTTCAAATCCCAAGCTAGGGTTTACCTTAGCTTCAGCTATATTTTGCTCTGGGGACTTTTTAAATCTTCTCTCACCTGTTTCATGGCATTCACTGATATTATACAGCGTGGTGGCAGCCATCACCAATATATCTAAGGGAGCTTCAATATCCAGATCTCTGGCTAGGCTAAGTTTGATCTGGGTTGGCATAGCATCATAGAACAACTGCTTAAACTCTTCAGATTCCCAGTTTGGGGACCTATATGCTAACCCATAGGCATTTTTAAGGATAGAGAGGAATTCACGGGGACTTTGATTGGACCTACATGTAAGCTTATATATGTCCCGTTTTGCAGCAGTAATAGTTCGGTAAGGTCCGAATTCCAATTTAACTTCATGCAAAACACTTGGCCAATCTTGAATTCCTCTCTCCCTAAAAGAGGTAAAGTAATGACGATACTTATCATCAAATGCCCATGGAAGGAATCTGATCCTGTCAGCATCAGAGTATATTTTTAAAGAATCCATAGTGGATTCATACAGTTCTAGGTGATTCGCTATCTGAGAAGAACCTTTCTTAGAGAACTTAGACACGGTGGTATTTAAAAACTTAATTATGCTGGATGAACTTTGATCCTTTTCTGAATACTGGTAATTTTTCTTCCTAGAGACCACCTCAGCATATGATGTCGCCTGGGACCCTGATCCTCTTTGTGGGCAAACACCTGCCTGCGTGGCAGGGAGTAAGATACACGTTTTCCCACAATACTATCAGACTCACATGCGCTTTCTCCACTCTCATGAGACACATATTGCACAGGTTATTTAACCCTAACCCTAACATGTCTATCCAGAGGAATATGAGGAGAGACACTTCTAGGGGCTTCCATGTTACTGCCATCTAGTAAGGTGGTTACAGTTTGCAACGCCCGACTCAATTGGGTTAATGCCTCCTGTGTTATCACACCAACACTTTCAGGTTGCTGAGTGTCTTGGATGGAGTCTGCTTTAGGAGCATGTGATGACATGTCTGGATGTTGGGGAGTAAGACATGGAGGGTCAGGAGATCCCATAGTGTTAGGTGGATCCCTTTCAGTATTGACTATATTATGGGCTGATCCATCTGTCTGTTTAATTTTAGAATACTGAAGATATAAATCCTCTAAATCATTTTTTGCCTTTTGGTATGCATCATGGCTGTGACTCAGGTTGTACTCTAAGTCTTTAATCATCGCTTCTGCGGATTTTAGTTCCGATTCCATCTTGGATACATATATTTTTGTACCCATTATAGACTCATACCTATCTTTAGAAAGAGTACTGACCTCAAACAATGCATACAAAACAGGTGGCAATGCAGATAAGAGGTGTTGGTCCCTCTTGGTATTATCATTTGCCAAATCCATATATGTCAGGTATCTATCAACCATGCCACCTAACTTCCATATATCCCCACGTTCTTCATAGGCTCTTACCTGCAGCTCATTAGTCCATTCATCTATATTTTTATCTAACTTCAAACGGGAATGAACATATTTGATATCCTTAGAGATTATCTTTCCTGGGTCAGATGGACAGATGGACTATCTGCTATAGCCTGACTAATACCTAGGTCGCTGCCTGTTATACTCATGATTCTAATCAATAATCAATACAGATAACAATGACAAGCTAAGAAGAAGTGTAGAATTTTTCACTATTTGCATAAATAATTTATAGAAATATCTCAAGATCTCAGCAGTGCCTCCATATATGTCAAAGTATATATTTTATATAAAATATAAATATTTAATATAACAAAAATATATTAATAAAATAATAAAATATGGAAATCAGTCAGGAAATCCACTAGGCGGACATAAAACGCCTTTCTTTTATCTTGAGACTCTAAATTTAATTTATGCAATTAATGAAAACAAAGGTGCAACCAATTATGCAAAATATATGTAATAATTTATTTATAAATGGGTAAAAATCCAATATAAAACTGACATAAGATCAATGGATAGACAAATTGACGCAGTACCAACAAACCACCACTAGATGGAGGTGTAATCCACTATTACTTTCTCATCAGCACAGAATTATTAAAAGTAACATATGATAAGAAATAAATGCTATATCTTTATCAAACAGACCAATAATTAATACATCAAGAGAAGCTCAGTATTTTCTGTTTACCAACAGGTTATAACATGACAAAATACAGATTAATACAAGAACAATAAATGTTGTCCCTTAACTCTGTCTCAGCCTATGACAATCAAAAATATAAATGATATTAATATGATCTTATATCCCACTCAGCAACCAGACTATGGAAATATAATTTCCCAGAGTTTTCCTCTACTCAGACAATGTCTAATCTCCCATTAGCAATATGCATCTTTGCTAAGAGGACAACTAGCATTAGGGAGGTGATTAACACTATACGTTACCACAATATGGGAACTCTTGACTATACGCTGAGAGGAATATCTTAATAATATCATAAGCAAAAATATAACATACGTTACCAAGTCAAGGATGGACAGGTTTCGGGTGTGATTAGTTCTTAAAACTTCCAGTAGACAAAAATTAATCCAAGTTTCTTTTTGTTGTTGAAGTGAATTGTTAGTTGCAGTTGTTTCATTTGAAGAGTGTGGATAGATAGATAGATAGATAGATAGATAGCTCGCTTCCCCTAACCTTTTTCATGCATAGTTTATACCCCCTGTTATCTAAGAACTCCTCCCCTTTTAGATTAGGGATCTTTAATCAGACAAGATGGGTGTATTCGTATGCAGATACCAATGATGTCATTTTAACCCTTGGAATACTGGTGAAAATGACATACTATTATCAATTTACCTCTAGATGGCACTGTTGTACCACATGACAATTTTAACATTAATTCTAAATACCTAATATATTCAGATGACCTCATTGACCTCCCCAATATGCATCAATATTAAGGGTTTCTTCCTGACATTTTAATTACCCCTAATCTAGACATGTTGGAGTCACCATCTCCTACTGTCTTCTTAGGGACAATGGACAATGGTTCCTTTTACTTAACATCCAGATTCATTAACTTGCCCACATGGCTGGCTAATAATATTCAGTGTATAGAAGAGGAGGTAGCGTTTAATAAAACTTAACGTTTAATAAGTTTGCAAGTAAAATAAATGGACAAACACATAAATCAAAAAAGTGTGCACACCAAAAAACGTGTCACAAACAACAAACACATAAATAGTCACAATAGGCAACCACAAGACTATGGTTAGGCCCATGTGAACAGGGTAACACTGTATCCCACCGCAGGTATAAATTCCACAGAAATATAAAAATATAAACGGGAACAGTCTTACCAGTGGGTGACGCTCATCTGGGTATGGTGGCACAATCCCAAGAGTCAGTGTTACCTGGTGGAGCAGCGTCCAGGCGAGGATCACTGTCCCTAAACACCCCTGCCAGGCCTATAGAGCCCTATGACCCGGCTAGGGGTCGCACGACCGGGAGCTGATCCTACAGTGTTGGACTCCCAAGATGATCCTAACTAGGGGTACACAGTAGATAAATTTACGGTCGTGCGCAAGATCCCTACGCGTTTCGTCAATTAATTAGAGTCCCAGACTCATCAGGGGATCAGGGGACAGCATGGGAGGGAGTGTATCCTCTACGGCTGATGTCACATACAGACAATCCCCATGCTAATGGAAAAGATGTTGCAGCAATGACCTAGAACTAAAGAGGGGACCTAGTAAGGGCTACTGAGCAGCGTGTCGCTAATGTGAAACAGGCCCTATTCCCAGATAATGGGGGTCCCTTGGTCCTGGTCAAAGCAAAAAGAGGGGGCAACGTATGGCGCTTCCCTGTGCACGTGTGGCGGCAGTCGGCTTGTATCGCCGTCCACACTTTAAATGTGCGTCCTAATGCGCGCTAGCCCCGCCCCCCTGGGGCGTGGATACATGTGACATCACCATCACTTGATCGGCCTACCCAGGGGGGGGCGTGTATGGGGGCGCGGCTATCCCTGACGTGCTGATGATGCCGTGTTGGGAACGGCTACATGGCACGTCACTAAAAAGGGGCGGTTACTCCAGCGGGAGTGTACGCAGCCCATCGGGCAGAAGAGAGGACTTAAAAGGCTGGGCAATACCTACAAGCGGTAGCAGATCTTAAGATAGGTTGAGGTTAGAGGTCTGTTATACACAATATATATATGAGAATAGATGAAAGCTGGCAGAACAGCCGATCTGACAGCAGTAGATAAGTACAACAAAAGTATATAGGCAGAGAAGAAGCATTAAATTAATTCATCCACAGCATGAAGGATTATGTGCAAAGACGGTATAACAAAGACATATTGACCAGATGCTGTGTTGTATAGTGAGCATAGAGGGGGGGAAAAAAGTATATATATATATATCAATTAGATAAAGCATCCAAAACTCAGCTGTTCATTGAGTCCATTGGGGCTGGGGGTATTTAATTTATATATCCACCAGGTCTCCCTCTGAAGGATGCGTTTATCCCAGTCCCCTCCCCTAGGGGGTCTGGTGATCACTTCAATGCCCTTAAATTTAAGGACACTTCTATGACCTTGGTGGCACTCGTTTACATGTCTTGCCACTGATGTATCCCTTTTATTGCGGATATCGTTCAAGTGTTCCCCAATACGGCGGCGAAACTCTCTCTTTGTTTTGCCGACGTATTGGGTACCACACTCACATATGATTTGGTACACCAATCCAGACGTACGGCAATTAATGAAGCCATTTATGTGATGATTGTACCTATTGTCACGATCAGAAAAAAGCTTACCAGTTTGTATAGCGTTGCAAAAGCTGCAACTGCCACACCTATAGCAGCCCTTCACAGGACCACCCAGCCAAGTCTTCTGGCTTGAAGCCCCTACGAAGTGGCTATGCACCAAGCGGTCTCTCAAGTTCCTACCCCTCCTATAAGTAATGGATGGGTAGGGCATGAGTGCGTCCCCCAAATCCGGGTCCATTAGGAGGGTCTCCCAATGTTTCGCTATGATGCCTCGGACTTGACCAGCGGCCGTATCAAATGTACCAATCACTCTCATGGTGTTTGCGGTTTTTCTCTCTGGGTGATTGGTGCCATGGAGTAAGTCAATACGTTCTCGAGCCAGTGCTTTCTGGAAGGCAATACGCAGAACCTTATCTGGGTAGCCCCGTTCACGGAACCTACTGCGTAGGTCACCTGCCTGTTTGATAAATTCTGTATCGTTTGAACAATTACGTCTAAGACGCAGATATTGCCCAGTGGGGATGCCCCTTTTAAGGGGACCTGGATGGTTGCTCTCCCACTTTAATAAAGAGTTGGTGGATGTCGGCTTACGATAAACGCAGGTCTCTATTTGCCCCGACACACCTTTATGGATTGAGATGTCCAAAAATGGCAAATGGTCCTTTTCAATAACTGACGTAAACCGCAGATTTATCTGGTTATTATTAAGGCCAGCCACAAATTCCTTAAATGACCGTTCAGGTCCGCTCCAGATGACAAAAATGTCATCTATGAAGCGTGACCACATTACCACGTTATTGAGGCCGATCATGGGGGGGTCACTGAACACATTATTCAGCTCTCCTCATGAAATCCAATTAGTAGGAAGATAACTTCAATACTTTTCTAAACCTTAAAAGTCTATATGGTCAGTGGGACATACACGGCATAAAATATATATTCTAAATGATGTGTGTATATATATATATACATATATATATATATATATATATATATATATATATACACACACACCGACACACTGTTATACATAGATGACATATTATATAAGTCATTGGTTAAGATATGTTGCAAATTTAAATACACCACACAGGAATATATAGAATATAATTATGAAGACATGAATGGACATTCACAC